>NC_090894.1:5158641-5181141 GCF_036669925.1 Montipora capricornis
CTTGCATGACACTCTCTCAATTCAGAGTGCAGGGTGTCCACTGCGTTTCCCTGCCTCGCTTTCCCTCCTTTCACTCATTTCCCTCAGCTCTAAGATCCTTTTCTCTTCTCCCCCCTTGATCACACTCTTGACCCCAGCCTGCGCTATCAAGTGCAAGCGACTCCCAGCTCTCTGTTTCCATGCCTGTGAGTTTCAGGTGACGCTTGCAGACATCCTTGAAACGAAGTGCTGTCCGACCTATTGGGCGGCATCCCGTAGTCAGCTCACCAGACAAGAGGTCCTTTGGTATACGGTCGTCCTCCATGCGACGTATATGACCGCCGAGCCAACGGAGTCGACGCTTGCAAAGCATGAGATGCATGCTAAGAGAACTGCTTTCTCCAGCGCAGCAACATTGGTGGACTTTTTGGTGACTTTGATTAAAATACAATTGTAATAAAATAAGAACAAAGCAGGCTAAGATCAGTCCGGACTAAGGTATTAAAAATTTTTAGTAAAAGTGCACTTCAAGGGGGCGTTTGAAAAAACAAGGGTTTGATATTGTCACTGGGTTTGGGTAACAAATCTTTCTGCTTGCTCCTGGCTGTTTTTCCTGATTCCACGCGCTGCAAAGGTATACATAACGTTTCTACTAGCAATTGCAATGATATTATGAAACCTTTAGGAAAATCTTCTGGCTACACACAGGGGCCATGGCAGTGGGGATTGCAACATTCACGTTTCACCCGAGGAGCGGGGGAAATTTTAAAAACTGTAACATTCTACAAATCTTACATCCACCTCTACGTCCCTGACTAGTGCACATGTCTTGAGAAAAACGAAAAGACGATAGCTTTGATGCAAACAGGTAACAGCAGAGTCAATCATATAGACAGAATACAGGGTTTTTGTGAAGAGCAAAGGGAAAAGAGAGCGGCAGAGAGAGCAAGAATGAACAGGCAAAGAGCTAGCGAAGAGCATCGCCAAAGAGAGCGAGTTAGGGATAGAGAACGGAGGTAAAATTGCAGTGAAGAAAGTCGCAAAGCGGAGCGGGAAGAGACGGACATAGCAGGCAAAACTGTAGCGCAGAACTTCGCCAAGCGGGAACGAGAGAATGCTAGAATAAACAGGCAAAGGCAAGAGGAAAGGCAGCAAACAACAACTTGTTTACGGAAGGGTGAGTAAGCGTATTTTCACATCAGTTAAAAAAGCACGATGAGCAAATTTCATAGTCTTAAGCAAGCAAACTTAAATTTCATAAGCTAACTGGAAGATTCGTATTCCACTTCTTTTTGTGCTATAATGTGTTCAATTTACAAGCTCCCTGTTGTAATGTACCGATCGTTCGAATTCCGTGACATTTGCACAATGTTATTTTTTAAACTTTCCCCCGCCCCCGCCCCTCAGGTGAAACTTCAGTGTTAATTATAATCCCACTGCCGTGGTCCCCTGTGTGTAACTAGAAGATTTTCCTAAGTTCATGTTAAAAAGGATTGTTTCGCATCGCTGACAAACGCGATAACTGCCAAGGCTTTATCAGGATGAAACAGAAAGAAATTTTACCTCAACCCAGTGATAATATCAAACCCTTGTTATACCGAGTTAAGGTCAGGTGACAAATGACCTCGCCTAGTCGAACTTCGTGCAATTTTTCATACTTGTATAATATTCACTTGAGTTATATTTGGCGAACCAAAAACCTCATTGCCGCTTGCTAGGTTGCTGCGTGAAATTATTGGCCAAACATTGTCTTTATTAAGTACATGTACTGATTTTCTCAAACCAGTTCTCTTTTCCAAATCAAGATGGCGACTGAATTAGTAAAAATAATAATACCACAGGCCTCCACCGCAGAAATCAAGGACAATTTGTTTCGATAGACCTCTGCAATGTAAACCTTTTGTTCAAAATCCAGACTGGTTACATAAATGAGGTATCTCACTTACATTTGAATTACAGTAGTTATGTAAATGATTGTACGTAAACAAAAACTTAATAATTGAGGAGCTCCGCTTTTAGGCTTGGCTAAATGTAATATATTATGTTGTTATGTTGTGACTCAAGGGATAAGTGTGTGAGTACAGAAACCGACAAGATGATACGAAACATTAAGAAAATTTGTTGAGATGCGTAAGGTTAGGGAAGGTATCGTTGTTACGTTTTCAATCATTTTGGTGATGCATATTGAGCCTAGATAAAATGAGGATCAGTACTTTAACCGGCATTTGAAACGATAACATCAACATTACGCAGCTTTCTACAACCTCTACTTTCCTTAGACCTTCATAACAGACAGCTTACGTTTTCTCGAGTTGGGGTCCATTAATCATCTCTTTGTTCCTCATTTCATTGGTTTTAATCAACCCGCAAAGCCTTTCTACTAGTTCTCAAGTGACACAATAAGTGCCGTAGTGGCAATCCAGACGTAATCAACTTATACAGTATGCTTCGGGTGCATTAAATTATCCAAGTCGATCAATCTTTAATGGACCGGTTATACTCTTTTTTTTTTTGTGGATAACCGAGGACGTAAATCTGATTGGAAGACCAGGAAGGATTGGTGCGCCGAAAATTCAACCATTCGTTTTCCAAAGATGGATGTTAACCACCAAGCCCCCTGTATCCCATATAACCATCCCAAACTGGCCCTAACCGCTTTTGAACACACTCGCGCAACACAATTTTGTGAGTTTTACATCGAAAAAGTCGTTAAGAACCCCTGTGTGCGGTGGCTTTGGATGTTGTGAGGGGAATAAACTCAGATTATGTGTTTTAGGGTGTCAAAAGGGAAATCTAAAAGTGTTTTCAAGCAAAAGGTCAGTAGCTGAAAGAAAGTCATTTTAAAAATAATTTTCCAGGCGACCTTTGAGGGATGGATGGAAGTTATGCAAGATGCTGTCGACTCAACTGATGTAAGTGTGCACTTGTCCTTTTCTCGGATTCTCTGCCTTTTTAAGCTTTCACTACTCCTGCAGTATTTGCAGCTTGTAATTCAATGGACATATTGTAGATAAGTGAATGCAAATTAAGTTGAAATCTTTGCTTGTGTTGGCTGAGGCAACTATGAAATGAAACACATTTAAACTCACGTAAAGGCTCTGCGTGTTCTTTTTTGTTAAAAGTTAAAGGCATTGTTTACTTCAATGAATTGAGGTTACCGGGGCTAATCACTTTCATTGGCATTTACTACTGCTCTTTCTATGCAAAAAAAGAAAGAAGTTTACTGCTACTACAAGAAAAGCACAACAATGCCAAATGAAAACGGTGCAGATTATCTGATTTACAATCGTGCTCTAAACAGGACATTGTATTTAGGTGCCCCGAATCCAACGCAACAACGCTCGTTGTAATTGGTCTACGTTTATTTTTCTCTTTCCATTTACAAGTTTCGTACCGCACGGCTCCAAAATATTTCACGTTGACCGCAGACACGGCCATTGACATTACGTTTTACTTTCTAACTATACCTTTAAATTACTCCCCCATCCCAAATCAAGAATGAATTTAGATTCGGTTTAGCCTTGAGGCAAAGCACAATAGTTTATACTAAGTTTCAACCAGGTATCAAATTCGTGGCGGTGCCTACTAATTCAAAGGTTTTATTTTTTTATTTATTTTATTTATTTTTTTATTTTTTTTTTGTGCGATTTACTGAATATGCGGGAAAAGCAGACCTTAACAAGTGTTATTGAAATCCAAAAAGAAAAGTGGTGGTAACTACTCATTTTTCAAGGATAATTAATCAACAGTATTTGTTAAAAAAGCTCTGAAATACAAAGCAATGCATGGCGTTCTTTTCCAAATTGAAGCTTAATTATCTTTCTTTCCAATTTTCTTTTTGGATACCAAGATCACTTGCTAAGTTCTGCTTTCGCGGCATAGATTTGAACTGTGCAAAAACATCCTTGCATTAATAAGCACCACTCATGGGACATCCGAGTATCTCGAGATGCAAAGTACGTATGCACAATAACGATAGTGGCACCGTCTTTAAGGCTGCAATTTGTGACGTACGTGTAAGTTTCTAAGCTCTAGCTTGCTCAGTGCCCACATCTATGGCTAACTTCAAAAGAAAATAATGCTGCAACATAAATCCTTACATATGCTGTTTTATTAGCCGCGTGACTTTTAAAGCAGGTGGGAAAAGGTGTCCGAAGCAATGGTATGCCGTAATTACAGTTTCAACTTACAGAAAAGGAAAAAAAATATAGAAAAAGAAAATAACCTAAAAGTGCAGAAAAGATCCCCAAAATACTTGTCAGTAATATATAGTTCTCCTTACAGGTTGATATGCAGCCACAGTTTGAAAACAAACTTGCTTCGTATTGCTTTTTTGTGGCATTCATCGTAGTGGGATCCTTCTTTGTCCTGAACTTGTTCGTTGGCGTTATCATCGATAACTTCAATTCCTTGAAAAAGAAGGCAAGTAATTCATATTGCACATTAACAAGAACAAGTAGAAAATAGACGTTAGATGTTGTCCTTAAGCAGAACATTTTTTTAGATAAATGAATAAGCTGAGACTTAAGCATCATCAGGGAACTCTCTGATGAGGTATTACGTAGGCGAAAGCTTGGATTAAAGTTTTCTTTCAGTCGTTTCAATTTTTGTTCCATTTCCCTCTTTGTACACTCTCTGTATTTAACCGTTCCATTGAGTCTGGATTTTTACACAGTACGAGGAACTCAACAGCATGGGAATGCTATTGACGGATACGCAGAGAAAGTGGGTCAACTTTCTTAAGGAAGCTGCTCGAAAGAAACCGCCCTCGAGGCAAATACGTCCACAGGTAAAAAGAGAATGTGTAAAATGTAAAATGTACAAAAGGCATCTGAAAATTTAGCAATGTGATATTCTAATAGTCTCCTTTTGATTCGCAAACTAATACCATAAGCTCGCAATTAGGGGCGTACAACTTCATTGCCGTTATGGAGCTGCGTTTTCACAGACTGAGTCATTTTTAGGTTGCTTTTCCCCCGAAACCAGACCTTTCCAGCCAATCACAATACATGAGAAAGTATTACCCGTGGAATTGAGAATCGTGACTCCTGCAAGCCAAAAGTTATCTTTATATAACTTTTAACTCGTCCAAAAATATCTTTATCTGTGAAAATGCCGCCGCGTTAAACAGCTCTTAGTGTTGGAGTTGGATATAAAATAAAAGGTAAAGAACAAATCAGTTTGATAAGCAACTTAAACAGCCGCAAGAAAGCATGTAAAGGTCCAGGCTTGAACGGGATTTTAACGCTAGACCGAGCGATTTAAAGTCGCTCTGTATCATCTCCCCGCGCTGGCTTGGTGGCTCAGTTAAAAAAAAAAAAAAAAAAACCTTGCTGGACAATCGAACGGTCACGGGTGGTTTCGAATCCTGTTCAAACCTGGATTTTTCCAGGCTTGCTTGCAACTATATAAGTTGCTTATCTAATTGAGTTGAAGTTTCTGTCACTTACATTTCGCAGTTGTTCAGGATGTACGTCCTGCAGCAAGTATTAGGATTGAACTTGTATATGAACGACATGGAAGTTGAGAAGTTGAGACTGAAAAATTTATTTTTCTCTGTGCGCTCTTGTTCTGCACATTAACTCTAGTTCGGTTATTTCACCCCGCTGTTAGGAAGACAGCATCAAATTTGGTTGTAGTTTGTCATTATGGTTGTGGTAATCTTTATTCTTATGGTTGTTATGGTTATGGCTTTGGTTATGGTTATAGTTATGGTTATCTTGTCGTTGTCGTTGCCGTTGGCTTTGCTACTAACGACCTTAATCAGTGACCATCAATTAGCTCAATAACATACAAAAAACCGCGCTGTATGTGCAGTATTTTTCGCTGTTGTCCACTGCGAAGCAAAACGGTTTGGTTGAACATACCGGCCTATCTTTTGTAATGCAGTGAATGTTCCAGAACTATCTTCCTTTACTGTTGTTTAGTGTTGCATTGGGGTACAAAACCTAGATGTGAAAAAAGTGAAGATGTCCGCTCACATACGCCCTGACTCATTGCTGCCTTGATTAAAGAGATTATATTTGTTTTCATTCTTAGGAGCGGCTGTGTGGCATATTGTACGATGTGGTAATGGGAGATAAGTTTGAGATTGCCATCATGACAGTGATTATGTGCAACATGGTGTTAATGACCATACAACACCATGGACAATCCAAAGAAATTACCGAGGTTTTACGTATCCTTTCAGATTGATTTCGATTAAGACGCTTGCCTTTCTTATTTTTTCATGAGCAACGTTGCTTAAAATCGTCTTGTTGTTGATATATTTGAAAAGTGAATCCTTTCTAATGCAAATAAATGTTTGTTAAGAAACACGTTTTGTCACACGTTGTCCAGAATGGTTTCCATTTTGGAAAGAAATGTATTATGAAGTACAAGTACAATGATTCTATGACCTTTAGGGATAGCGTGAATTAAAGCATGCAATGATAACAATTAGGATCTCTAAAATTCTATTCGGACATAACGTTGCTCGTTGTTCTTCATTTTAGACCCATTGCATAAGCACACCTTTTCTGAGTGTATTTTCCTACGATAGAAAGCTAGTTTGATCAGAATTCATGACCTGTATATAGAAACTAAACAAAATAAGGTACCTATCTTGTAACTAAAGAAGGATCTAAAGCGGTGTGAAATTTCCTTGACCGATGTTCATGTATTGCCAATTTTGTCTTCACTGGTATATTTGTGTTGGAAGCAATTGTTAAGATTGTAACATTGCGGACACATTACTTCAAGAAACCTTGGAATGTATTCGATTTTCTCATCGTTTTAAGTTCTCTTGTTGGTAAGTATACTGATTAAATATCCCGTGTGTATGGCTTGCTTAAAGGAAAACACCGATTTCCGTTTGCCCTGTTAGATAGGCTTAATACCTGGATCTCTAATCGTCCGGGAATATCCCGTGCTGCAAACTTTGAGAAGTCACGCTAGCGCATTGGTTATGAGCCATGCCTCACCGTGACCTCTGCAATAGTATGTGGGCTGAGTTACAGTCGATGTCAACCTGACTCATGGATTTTTCAACGGTATATCAGACATGGACCAGAAAGAGGCTGCCAGATGCGCCTTTATATGCTTTTGTGAGCCGCTTGTTGGCCCTTAAAAGCCCTCAAGGGAAGCGGTATATCAAGAATATTTTAACGAAACTCGTTAATATACTTTTTTGATCTGGTTTAACAGATGTGATGCTTGTCGAATTCAATGCAAATGAAGGGACAGTCAGCCCAAGTCTTCTTCGTGTCCTTAGAATCTTCAGAATTGCGAGACTCCTTAGATTGGTTGAGTTTGCTAAGGGAATACGAAAGCTCTTGTGGGCTCTCATGATCTCTTTGCCGGCCCTCTTTAACATTGGCACTCTACTCTTCATGGTTATGTTCATCTACGCCATTATTGGCATGTCCGCGTTTGGGAATGTCAAACGAGAAGGCGAATTAAGTGACACTGTTAACTTTGAAACGTTTGCTTCTGCCCTCCTGTTACTATTCCGTCTTTCTACTGGATCCGGTTGGAATGATATCATGGATGCCTTGTTGCTGGAGCCGCCAAATTGTGATCCAGACTATCTGGATCTTCCAAATGGGAACTGTGGTTCATTCGGTGCTATAATTTATTTGGCAAGTTACATTATAGTGGTTTTCCTCGTAATTGTCAACATGTACATTGCCATCATTCTAGAAAATGTTAACCGCGCCCACGAGATCGAAGATTTCTGCATTACCAAAGAAAACTTTGACAGCTACTATACCACGTGGGGAATATTTGTTCATGATGGAAAACCATACCTTCCGTTGGCTCAACTTTCTGATTTTGTGGCATCTCTGGGAAAACCATTTACGATTTCACAACCGAACCTCGATGCTCTGAGGGACATGGATATCCCTGTGAGATCAGGGGATCAAATCCATTGCTTTGATCTTCTTAAAGCATTGGTGCGTCGCGTGCTAGAGGACCATGGGGAGTCGGTTGAGGTTTTCAAGGACATAACTTTACGAATGGAAGCCACCTTCAACAAATCCTTTATTTCACAAAAGAGAATATCTTCATTTTCTGGTTCCACTAAAACAAAATTAAGTGACGACTTTGGCGAAAGCATAACCTAAGTTGTTTTTTAACATTGGTTGAAAGCAAGGTTGATTTTACTCTAATAAGAGTATACCCCATTTGGATCATAATATCCCCGGCTATAAAAGTAGCTTGCAACAAAAAGAGAGTCAAGGAAGGAAATTGTAGTACTTCCGCTTTCGGTATCTTTCAGCAAGGGGATTTTCCTCAGCTGGACCTTTGCAAAGGCAGATTAAAGTTTTGATCTGTCAAAATCACCGAATTAGAGTGGAATAGAGATCGGATTTATGGAGACTTAAAACGCGTCGAGGCGGGCGAACCATTTTACTTTTAACCTTGATTTGGTTTTACATCATTAGGCGTTGAACCCAGAGGAATAATTTTCTTATCCTGTTAATTTAAATTAATCACATTCTTTAGAAAATATTTTTGATAGTTATATGTAGTCAAATAATATTTATTCAATTTTTCAAAAAAAACTGAGACAGATCAGTAAGAACGATTGCTTGGTGATGTGGTACAATGTTGCAGCTTTTTAGAAAGTAGATAGTTACAGGTATGACTGACATTTTGCACAGGGATAGCGTTCGTCAGTTGTACTAATTATAAGGTAAACTCATCTCCAATTTTTGGAAACCCTCCTTATACTATCGTGTATCGAGGTTAATATTTTATCGGTCAAAACTACTCAGTTAAGCTACATTATCTTGTTGCCATTAAGGTGGCCGTTCATGATTGTAATAATTATTATTACATTCAGCCTGAATGAAGGTATACTCCACTGTCGATCTGAAACGACTATTTTTTTATGCAACACCACTATTACGTGGGAAGCTCCTGCTGAAGAAGAAGCAATGAGGAATTCTAAGAATGATGACGTCAATCCTTCATTTTTCTTCTGTGAGACTGTAACAGAATTCAGCTTTTTGTTGGGACACAAGTCCATTTTATGGTACGTAATAAGGTTAACTTTAAGTTGAAAGAGCAAAAAATTTAACCCCACGCTTAACCTTATATTCAATTTTTGGGTTATTTTATCCCAATGGTAAAAACTTTGATAATCATAGGACAGACCGAACAGAATAGCTTTCTGCTTTTTAGCTTTTCGCTGCCTTTTAGTGTATTTTTAACATAACAAACCCGTGGCCGATTGGAGTCCGACAAGGCCCTGCGAGAATCCGGACTCACCACTCGGTCGGAAGCGGTTCAGTTCTCACCTTCACTTGTAATAACTGTTGGTTTGCCTCCGGCCCTATGAGAACAGTAGTTCTTCTGCTCTATAATAGCATTATTATAAGAAAGTTTCCATATAACGCACGCTCTGCGTGCTTTATTTGAGCACAGATGCATGGCTGACGACTTTCGTAGAATTTGGAAAATAAAGTTCTCCGAATTTTTTTGTCGAAGACGTTAGGGAAATAAGGAATTCTTAAATATAAAACAAATAAAGAAGCTCTGCCTTCGCCTCCGTGGAACGGACTTGTCTATCATCGCAAATGGAAGGCGATGTCGGATCGTGCAACTGACTTCCTGATTATTCTTTTCAAAGTCATCTTCGTCTTACTCTATGGCAACAAAGAATCCCTCCTGTCTAAAGTCTTTGAGTTGTCTTAAGAAATACCTAACTGGGGTGCGATGAGAGATTAAGGGAGCAAAAGAAAAAAAAACGTTTCTTTATGAGCCACCAAATGAATGAAAGTTCAAGACAAGTTTGTGCAATCGTAAAAACTAATGAAAGACATTTTTCTTCCCCGCTTTTCTTTCATCGCTTCCCACTGCTGCCACAGCCACCGCGATTCGATCTTTTTCCCGACATTTTTTAATCAACCGAGCTGCTAGCTTCTATCCGTCTCCATTCCCACGGTGTTTTCCCTTCATTTGAAGAGAAAAGATAGGATCACAGTTTGCAATACGATACCCTGTGTTTCTGACAAGTACCTCTTACCTATTACTGTAGTCTATTGTCCTTTCATAGCAACTATCGTTATACACCAAAGCAAAAGATTCACTCGAGAACAAGGGTAAATTCAGGACCCTGATTGTTTAAGCGCTAACGATTTGGTGCTGTAGTTCGGGAAAAAAAAAGAGAAAACTTATCTTCAATAATTCTTTCCATCATATGTAGATCATTGCTCGTGTAAGGAGATAATCGAGGATGAATTGTAATGAGAGTCAATACCCATACAAGAAACACCAAAAAAGCACAGTTCTTGAAGTAAACAGGATAAAACCACAGGAGCCCCAAGCTCAGTGTGAGCGTGGCCGACAAAAATACAAGGATTTGAGGATCCCGATAAAAAGTTTAAGAAGATAATTCTTTGAAAAAAATCTCAATTAAAAAGCCTAACCCTTATTGCCATCGTGGTAGCTTGCTTCCTGTGTAGTTATTTTTTAAATCCGACGCCATTTGAGCCATTTTTCAATTTCGTGGTTGTCAACGGTTATAATAAAATTCCAAAGGCTGGAGACTAAATTCTCAGGTGCCACCAATTTGAGTCAAATATTCCTGGATAAAATATTCCCACGGTCACAATTTCACTTCAGAATCAATTATTGACAAAGATTGAACTTTCATCTCAACACACCATCAACGCAATAGCAGTCCTGCGAGCATCGTCAGGCGGTGAATATTGCAACAAAATAGCGTGCAAAGGCGATGCTTTATCACCAAAGTGGCCACGGCTTCCACCGTTGATAACAAATTGACCCTTACCGGGGTGACAGACCGTACTTAGTCAACTGCAAATTTCTTTATTCCCCTGGGTCTCCTGGCTATCCACGATGGCAATAAGGTTAAACTTTTTAATGGAGATTTTTCTCATACAATTATCTTCTTAAGCTTTTTATCGGGATTCTCATACTTTGTCGGCGCCTGAGCTTCGGGCGCCTGTGATAATACTTGCACCCGCTCTATTCACTGATTTTTATTTACTTATTATTATTTTTTTTCATAGATGGTCTGTCGTTTGAAAAAAAAAAAAGATCTCTAGCTATCCCAAACTGTCGAATTCAAAGACTCAATACGTATAAAAGAAGTAAAATACAGTAAACCGACCTTATTTAACGTCGATAACTCGTAACAGTAATTAAACTGACAAACCTGAGGTCGACGGTGCGCTCATTTTTCTGTTACCTATTTGAAAGCCGTCGTTGCATAAGTTACCTATGCTACGTCATTATCGTTGTTACTAGTGTACCTATTAGATAGTAGTGCCGTATATTTTGTTGAAAACATTTGACATTGATAAGCACAGCAACAGCGTATTAGAGTCAGTGGGACCTACTTTGTGTTGTCGAGGGAATGAACGTATCGTCAATGAGCCGACGTTTAAGGTGATTCCTCAGAAAAAGGAAAAAAAAAAAGTCGTGGAAAGATTTTCTTGAACAATACAAAATACAATACAATAAAAAGACAAGTCACCGTGCTTACTTAAGAGATATAGTAGGCCAATCGTACCCCATTGATGCCTGTACTGATCAACCGAGTCACGCGAGTTATTCGATCGGCTCAGGGTACATTTTGCGGTAGCTAAACGAGACACTTGAAAAAAACACCCGAGAGGTAGAAAGTCCAGAGCATATCGAAGACTGTCTTATACCGTTTATGGAAAAATCACTCAACTTACAACGACGTCGACTCAGAAGAGTTGTTGTTTTCAAGATGGTAATTTACATCCCTGGGTAAGGGGCTTTGTGTACGTTTTTAGCTATATCTTTTTCCCAGCGATATTTTTATTTATTTTTATTTTTGTTAGATTTAAAGGAGATAATTTGTACACCAAAAGTATACAATAAAAAATATAGGCCACAATGCTCGTTTAAGAGTAAAACACAGTCATCGTACTTGTCTATATCGATTATTGAAGATCGAAACAACAAAATTCGCTATGTTCTCGGAATGCGCGCCCTTATTCGCAAAGTGTTATGGGTCGTTCGCAACATTTCTCACGTGTTGTTAATAGAATCGGTTGAAATGACATCATAATGTGATATTCCGAAAATCGTCATCGAGTGAGCAGAAATGGCCCACACCGAAGGGGATGGAATCCAGGGAATTTTATTTGGAATCAATTACAAAAAAATTACATAGAGAGCTTGTTTAGAGCCTAGCGAAGATATCTGGATAGTTTCCTTTATTATTATTATTATTATTGTTATTATTTATTTTTTTTTTTTAAATGGCAATAGTAAAGGATTTTCATGTCAAAATGAGGCTAGCGTCTTTGTGTTGGTTTTTATATATCTGTGAAAGGTAAAAGCCTACTGTTTACATACGAACAACAAAAATAACAGAATGCGAAATGCGGTATTTGACTTCAAGCCAAAATTAAACAGAGTTATTCCATCCGCGCAAAAATGTTTGCTGAACACTTCTAATAGTTTTCATTCTCATCACCTCTTATTTACACTTCATTTTCGCATTCTGTTATTTTTTATTGTTCGTATGTAAAGACTTAGCTTTTACCTTTCATTCCATTGTTTCAGAAATTGTATATATGCAGAATTTTCTATCCATGAACTTGAACTTGAAAATGACCGTGAGGCGGTCGAGACGTCGTTCTTCTTTTTTATCGCTCGTTTTTATAACAAAACAATAAATATTCTAAAGATTCTACAATTCTGAAAATAAGTAAACAGGAGTTCTGTTCTTTCTGAAATTTAAATGAATGTCTTTCTGAATGTCTATTTCTGTTCTGAGGCTACCCGCCTCGACTAACCAATGCCATCTTGCGAGAAGCGGCCATTATTGTTCTCCTTTGTGAATTAATAAACTTGTATTGAAAAAGCTGATATTTTTTTTCCAAATTGCTCCAGTACTTTGCCAGTTTTCTCTTAAGTCACTGTCCAACGCCTTGAAGGCATTGTAAACATCCTCCATCACAGTTAGAATAGTTACATGAGATTCCAGTGGCAGGTGGACTGAGCAAATGACATCTCGCCATTTCTCACAAAGCGGTTTTGATTTACAAGAATAGCCACGAACCTATAAACGAGACAAAGTAAAATATTGTACACAAACGGCTAAATTTCAACTCTCGATCCCATTTCTGACAACGTGGGATGATCATCAAACCTTGAAAAAAAAAGGTTTTTTTTCTTTTTTTTTTTTGTGGAGACCTAGAGGCAGTCTGCTTAGGCCTGATAAAGAAAGCACGTGCAAAATCAAGCCTGGCGAACGTTTGTTCAGTTCAAGAACAATAAAACAACTTTAAGAATCCTAACTGATGGAAGGCAAACCAGTTGGCTATTTACAAGTGCATCAAGGAACTACTTGGAACAAAATCAACGAGTGGTCAGACCATGTCTTGAAACCGGGATCTCCGGATCTTAAGGCAAGCGCCCTAACCATTCGGCTCCACTGCCTGCTTTAAGAGGCAGACGTGCTCTGCGTATGTGTTCTTCCCAGCAATTTCTGTAAGGTTGGTGTTCATTGAAATGGTGTCGTTGTTGCTTTGCACCCATTAAAACAGATTAAACCGAGGAAATGCTGGTGTTTTAAAAGAGTCGTAGGACTAAAATATGCACAATTTTGCTATGTGATTAAAACAGCTTGGAAACAAAAAATTGAAGTTTGTTCCTTTGTACCGCGTGAAAGTCGAAGGCAATGAAGCATCTATTACTTTCCACTTATGTGGTACGCTGTATATATAGTGGGCATGAAAAAAAAAACGCAAGAATTCTTTTAAAAAAAAAGGACAGATATGATAGCATAAAATAAATGGCGTCATGCCTGGGAGATGGAGATATCTTAGCCCCTACATTGAAAGAAAGCTAACTAGTTTAACATTTTCTGTCGCTTCCATTGGCGAGATTTTGGAGATCAAAGTTTGAACTAACAGGCTTTGACGTGAAAAGTACAGTAGTGTAATGGCTCTTTCTCTTTCAATCAAGTTGCCTAAGAGAGAAAACAGTAGAACGAGGTAACTGTCAAGGAGTCGAAGTTTTGTTTGTGTTATTGAAGAATGATTTGATGAAAGCGTTTTCTAGATTCAGTGTCAATGATTGAGGTTAAATCTTGACTTAAAGTGTTTTAGTTACAACTTGAGAATCCCCATTATTTTTTTTTTAATATAACCACACTTTTGAGTTAAAGGAACATGTTTCAATGTTTCAACCATCGCAAAAAGCCATACTGAGAATTTGCTCACTGATTGGATGATTTTTTTCTTATCATCCAATGAGAGAGGGGCAAACAGCGGCGGGCACACGAAAATCCAGCTGAGCATCCTTGGAGCTTGGAATGCTGGATTTTTCGTTGTTATTTGAGGTCTAGCGCTTCGAGTTTTGGACTAGCCTGTTCCAGGCTCCCAGATATTTGGGAAAGAGAAAAAGAATTGCGTGTGAGAAGCGAGTGGGGGCTTGGATCGATGCGAGGGGAGCCTGTAAGCATCTCTTTAAATTCTTCATTCAGCCTAATTTGTAAATAACCTTTTACTTGTCAAAATTCAAATGTCAAAGTGTTAAAAATGGGCGGCCGGGTTGTTTGGTTCTGCGCGAGTGCAAGCGCTATTTTTCTTATTGTTTTTCAGAGGTGATGCGGAAAGGCCATATTTCTAAGTTCGTCAGGTTTTGCAAGAACAATGTGACGTGTTTGGGAACGAAGATTCCTAGAGTTTTGTTATTTAACGTTGTTCGTTTCTTACATTGGTGGCGAAAATGTTGTGTTGGCCGACGTTGCTGCTTCTTCTGGTTGGACCTTGTGAGAGACGAAAAACTTTCCGACGTCAGTTGTCTTACTTGTGCGAGGACGTTGGCCAAAATTTAAGGCACTTTTAAGAAAATACCTTTACAAGTGAGCGAAGGCATTGTCAAAGCACCCGGGAAACGAGCTCGAGTGTCAAAGAAATCACCGACTGGAGTGTCTCTTTTCACAAATTCGACCACAAGAGTTCGCGAGTTTGCGACGCTCTGTTGACTTTTCCAAGGAAAACAGAAATCCACCCATTGAAGTTTCTGGCTTAGGCGATAAGATGGTCTCATCAATGGACTTCAGCTCTGATGCTTCAGGACAACCGATAATTAATATGAAAGATCGATATTTCATATGGATGATTTCAATTGTATTTGTAGCATACATACGCGTAGCCATCACCTTGGCTTCCTGGAATCGCTTAATCTTTTAAACCTCGATTAGAAAATGATAAAAATATCCCAATGCCCAAGTTTTAAATCAGGAGTCACGTGATGACGCGACGCAGGTAGGACGCACGTGTTCGAGCTCTCCTCTTCGAAGTTGGTCTGCTCTTACGTTTTAAACATGTTTTCGCAATGTGTTCTCGTAAAAGTAATGAGAAATATCACCAGCTTGTGTTTTCAAAAGCTTGTTTAGAGCACGTACAGGTAATTTGTTGGAGATCTCGTTTGAAGTTTGTCCTTTCTAGCCGATTCTGGTTCTAAGCCAAGCTGGCGTGTTTCAATGAAGTACACTGTACATCAAAATGATCTCGTTTTCAGAGATAAAGTGGAATAAATAAAGTACGATCTGTCACATCACGAGCTATAGCACGTCTGTGATTTCTAAGTTTAGCGTGATTCCTATTCGCTGGCTTTTGATAGTCGACTCTGAAATGGCTTCCTTCCTTTTCCGTTCGCTTGCTGAGGATTTGCTTGTTTTCTTTTAAAACTCTTGCGATTCAAGAAAAATTAATTGCCTAACTGGTGAATTCGACAGTAGATTTCGCTGGAAAAACCGATATCACACTCATCCCTCCGTGATTCATGCGATCAGTCGGTTTTCCAGATGAAATTAATCGTGGAATTAATTTGTTGGGCAGCGAAGAAAATTACATAATTAAACAATGTCCGGGAAAACCAAAAGGCAGACAGTTCCAAAGCCTTTTATTTTCATTAATCCTACAGCCAGTAAGAATAAACAAGCCGGGAGCTCCGCTTTTAGGCTTGGCTAAATCTATATATTAATAAGAAAAACTCTCTCCCCGGGATCTCCTTTTCGTTCCGCCTTTCGGAGTGCAGCATTGTCCCTATAGGTTCTTGCTTTAAATTTCACAAGGGTGGTCATTGTGACGGTTGTTGATTTTCCCACTCCAAGCAGTTACCAAGTACCACTACCAATGCCAGGGGCCAAATCCTCACGTCCCAACCCCAGTAAAGTTTAATAGGCTTTTGTATCTCTTGTCCGGATATAGCCATTCAACTGTGGTGTTTATTTCTAACAGGTTTAAACATGGTTTTCCCCTCCATTTTCAAGGAATCCGGAAGTCCTCGCACGCCAAAAATCAGCTGTATCAATTGTTGCTCCTGACAGGGAGCTTTGTCAGGCACAACTGGACTTGTGTTAATGATGGCTTGTTTGCCTCCTGATAAGCTTAATAAATTTTCTGCTCTGCTTTCGCAAATTTTACATCGGACGAAAGCTAGCTTGAGAGAGATACAATCCCTAACCGGCCTATTAAATTTTGCTTGTTCTGTTATAGTGCCACGAAGAGCCTTTTTGCGAAGAATTATTGATCTAACAGCGGGTATTCAATCCCCACATCATCTTATTCGACTTTTAAGGGATGTGAAAGAAGATTTAAAACTTTGGCAATCATTTTTGTCTAATTTCAATGGCTGATCTTTCTTTCTGGAAGAAACGTGGTATTCTTCTTTTATAGTATTCTTCTGTATACTGATGCCTCGGGAGCACTACTATTCGCTATTTCTGACAGTAGGTGGTGTTATGGGAAATGGCCCGCAACTTGGTCGTATCGTAACATTGCTATTTTAGAATTTTACCCTATCGTAATAAGCCTGTGCTTGTGGGGTCATGCGATGCGTAATCGCTGTATTCTTTTCTTTACTGTTAACGAAACTTTGGTCCACGTGATCAACAAGGACATTGACTTTAAATTCAATTCTTGGATTTCAAATGACGTCACGGCCGCCATGTTGGTGTCCCCAAACAATGAAATGGCGGCCATGTTGGTGTCCCGATCCAATCCTCCGGGAAGTGAAAGCTATTATTATGCTAACGTCTTCTTTTATTTCCGTTGAAAAACATGGCTGTTGATCACGTGAGTGAAACCCAAGAATAGATGGCTTCAGGCAGGAAGAAACTGAATTATAATAAGAAAGAAAAACAAGCATGCTGATTGTTAGAGATGATGATGACATTTTAACTCTTACAGCTGGTGCATCTATATTATTTTACAGTTGTTATAAGTTCTTCAAGAACTAATCTATCTACTGACGTCTTTAATTTTTAGACAAAAAAGTGTTTCCAGTCCTTCTTTACCTGTTTATGACAAGTGGTATTCGTAAAGATCACAGAGGCAGAAAGGAATATAAATTTTCGCTACAGCCAAGACTTGTTGTATTCATGTATTTGACACTAATAACCTTTGACAGAATAACTACATTGCATTAGCTTCATCCATAAACATGTACTTCTCACACGCTATGGAGGAAAATGTAAAAAATTAGAAGGTCAAATGTAACACTCTATTCAGTTAACTCCTTTTAAAATATAAGTGCTACACGGCCAACGTTTGTATAAACTTAACCTTTCCTTGCATTCCCATCTTAGGTTTCGAAATAAAACAATACGGCAGTTTAAAACAGTCAACGAATACGCCAACGGCAGCGCTAAAATCGATGAAACCATGACGAGGAAAATTTACGACCGGCAGGCATTCTAGCGCAGGCGCATTTCTTTCCCGTACTTTGCAAAAAAATAATCTAAGCGAAGCGTTTTTCCTTTGCTTCAAAACCGTTGGTTCCAATGCAGTTATAGGAGAGCTCGCCTTATTCTCCAACGTGAACGGAAAAAAAAAATAATAATCCCGAGATACTTGGGACAATACAAGTTATATTTTAAGATAAGTTTCCGTTGCCGCATATTTCTGCGTTTGCTTTAGCTCTCTCCTCCCTAGCTTAAGTTCATTAATTGTGTTCCAGACTGAAATGTCTTTGGCATCCCAGTTAAACGAAGAAGTAGCTAAATCGATGAACAGCACCATTTTTTCAATGTCGCCACGACAGCTTGTCTTACTTCTAAAATCTTCCAACAGTAGAGAAGTGGGTTCAATGAAGAGTTTACTAAGACGAAAACCCCTGCATATTTCTGACTTAAAACAAGAGTTTGGGACAGTTCACCTCTGATGCTCAGCAATGCTACGATCACCGTGTAAGGTAGATAACAAATCAGCAACGCAAGCTGAATCCATAACACACTGGACACCGCCTTTTTATGTTTTGCTATGTTCACTTCACTTTGCAGACTACTACATGCTAAAGGTGGATCTTCAGGAGAGCACCTGTCTTGAACCCGAGTGCGATGTTGACGGAGATTAAAGAAAATCATTGTGTGTGAGAACATGGAGACTGGCAGACAAATTAATAAGACTGCTTGTATAAACCTTCTGGTAAACTGAGAACTCTTTACGTAGGCAGCACAGCCGATAGTAGCCAAAACCCAAAACGTTATAACTATTCCGTACACACGTTTTATAGTTACGGTTTCCCTGTACCTCATTCCCAATGACAAAGCCAGAAGTCTGTCCACGCTTATAGCACTCGTGGTCAACAACGACACTGAACACAAGGCATAAGTTACTACAACAGTAAGGGAAAATGCGTAGTAGCAAACTCTCCAGTGCCCATTTATTGCAGACACCAAAGAGATAGCATATAAGGGATCGGAAAGCATACCGACACAGAAATCACTTGCTGCTAAGCTGCGAAGCAACAGTTTGGACGGTGAACCAAGCGTAGACTCTTTCCGGAGGACAACTAGTATTAAGGCGTTTCCCAAGGATGTAAAAATGCACAGAAAAACAAAAAAAGTTAAGAGAAATATCAGATGGTGGTCGATTCCTACGGTGATGCTTTCTGAGCAGACGTACTCTGGGTATGTCTTCTTCCCAACAATTTCTGTAAGGGTCGCGTTGATTGACATGGTGTCGTTGTCACAGTTCCCTTTCAGGCAGCTAAATCGGTTGAACTAAGACCACGCAGGTGTTTTAAAGTGTCGTTAAGTCTAAATTATGCGCATTTATGCTTTTCGAGTAATGAGACCATTTCCTGAAGTCAAACATCACTCTTTTCAGTGGTCGAAATATCAAAGTGATACAAAGTGATACTCGTACTTATCAGTACTTATCAATCTAAGCAATTGTCTCATATAGACCGTGGAAATTTCAGGCTGCTTTAAGGGGATTCAAACTAATGACCTCTACGATGACGGTGCAATGCTCTACCAACTGATCTATGAACGACTACGGCAACGGCAGCCCTAGAAAACAGGGCTAAAAACGATTAATAAAACGAGGAAAAATAATCGAGCGGAATGTATATTAGCACATTTTCTTTCCCGTACTCCACGAGGCAACTAAGTGATATCAACAAGTTTAAGAATGCAAAAGTAGAGCATCCGACCGGTGTTACGAAGGTGGTAGGATCGAATCTAGCCTAGGAGTCGCCAACCGGTCCCCAACCAAATCTCATATTTTACGACAACTTGAGTACATATTAAAAAAAGAAATGGATCGTTCATTTCTTATCTTTTCTTTAAAAGCGTTCATACCAATCCAGTTGTAGGAGAGCGACATGCTGTTCAACGTATAAAGGAGAATCGCAAAATACTCCAGTGCGACCGCGCATGTTATATTTTGAAGACAAGTTTTAATTTTTTTTCGCAACTGCCTTTCTACAAATTTGAAAATAATTACAAGCTGTAATTATTGACAAGCTGTAATGACAAATGTTTCTGTTCTGTGGCTACCCACCTCGACTAACCAAAGCCATCGGTGAGTAGCAGCTATTTTTGTTAACCTTTGTGAATGAATAAAATTGTATTGCAAAAACTGAACTATATTTTTTTCAAATTGCTCCAGCACTTTGTCGGTTTTCACTTAAGTCAACGCCTTGAAGGCATTGTAAACATCTTCCATCACAGTTAGAAACTTCACGTGAGATTACAGTAGCAGGTGGACTGAGCAAATGACATGCCACCATTTCTTGCAAAGCGGTTTCGATTTACACGAATCGCCACGAACCTATAAAACAACTTTAAAAATTCTACACAAAAAGCTAAATTTAAACTTTCGATCCCACTTCTGACATTGTGGGATGATCATCAAACCTTGAAAAAAATGGGATTAACTCAAAAAACATGTTTAAAAACCGTCTTGAACATGACGTATAGCAGGGAGAACGTATCTAAAGGGCTTTTCTTTTTTTTCGTGGAGACCCAGAGGCAGTTAGCTTAGACCTGACAAAGAAACCACATGCAAAAACAGGGTCGACTGGCAAAAGTTTAGTCAATCCCAGAACAACAGAATAACCAGCCAGTAAATTGAACCTTCAACCAGGGACTACCTGGAACAAGTTCAACGAGTGGTCAGAACGTGTCTTGAGACCGTGATCTCGGGATCTCAAGACAAGCGCCCTGAGGGGCTGTAACAATTTCTGTAAGGTTCGCGTTCATTGAGATGGTGTCGTCGTTGCTTGACATCCAGCCAAACAGATTAAACTGAGAAAATGCAGGTGTTTTAAAAGGGTCGTTGGACTAAATTAAACTATGCCCAATTTTGCTATTTTATCTGGCTTAGAAAAATGCTGAAGTTTATTCCTTCGTGCCGGGTAAAAGTCGAAGGCAATGCAGTATGTATCACTTTCCACTTACGTGGTACGCTGAATAGTAAGCGAGCATGACAAAAAAAAACGTAATGAATTTTCTTTCAAGAAAGAAACAACGATAGTATAAAAAAGGGCGTCATGCCTGGAGACAACTTTAGAAGATGAGCAGTTTGTCTGCGCGTGCGCGAACGAAGTCAATAATTGAGGCCTAATCTTGACTTAAGGCGTTTTCGTTACAAATTGAGAGTTGCCATTATTTTAAAAATATAGCCACTCTTTTGAGTTTAAGGAACATGTTTTGATGTTTCAAACATCGTAAACGGCCATTGTGAGAATTTGTTCAATGATTGGATTATTGTTTTGTTATCATTCAATCAGAGAGGAGCAAATAGCGGCCGGCAAACGAAAATCCAGCTACGCATCCTTGCAGCTTCGAGTGCGAATTTTTCGATATTATTTGAGGTCTGGACGGATTCAGATATAATGGTATGAGAGGAAACGTCTGGGTTTCAGCTTATCTGGTGCGTGACTTGAAACCTATACAGTATGGGGCCCAGTTCTTGTCCAGAAAAAAACGTACCTAAACTTGTATTTCTTACCTTGAAATAGCCGCAAGGATTTGAAATTTCAAAGACAACTAGCTTCAGCATCCAGTTTACACATGTAAAGCTATCGTCCCGTTTTGGCCATCCCTACCGTGTTAAATTTATTTATTTTTTCCCCTCATAATTATGTACGTGTAACTTTTCGTTTATTACTATTGTAACTGAGTAGAATGCCAATAAAGCTGTTAAAAAAAAAAAAAAAAAAAAAAAGAATGCTCAACGCTGTCTCACTGTTATTTTCAAAGAGTTAATTTCACTCCAGTGCTGGAGTGAAAAAGTGGAGTAAAGTAAAGCGGAGTAAAATGTACTCCTAAGAGGGGTTAATTTAACTCCACTAAGAGTAATTTTTACTGACTAGTTAATATTCAAAGGCAATCACTTTGCTAGAGTAAATTTTACTCTCCCTACAGAGTAATATAATATGCTGGAGTTAATTTTACTCCTATTTATCGGGGTACTGAGTAAAGTCTACCCCACTTACTAATTCTACTTTCTGAGAAAAAAAAGTAGAAGAGGATATTACTCCTATATATGAATTTTTGTAGGGTAAATTTAAGTTTAGCCAGTCTAAGAATTGGGGTTGTTTTATTTTTGTGAAATCCACCGATTAATTCATTGTTTTCAAGGAGTTGGAGTGAAAAAGTGGAGTAAAACTAAACGCAGTAAAATGTACGCCTCTTATTTAGTACTCCACTAATTGACAACTGGATTCTGGATTCTGGATTCTCTCAAAAACTATGTCCCCATTAGCCCTTTAACTCCCAATAGTGCCACTTATAGATTTTACTCTGTCTAACGCCAGACGATTTTACTCCTCAATGGGGAACCCCACGGGGCTGAAAGGGTTAACAACAGCTGGATTCACTCAAAAACTATGTCCCCATTAACCCTTTAACTCCCAATAGTGCCACTTATAGATCTTACTCTAACACCAGACGATTTTACTCGTCAATGGGGAACCCCACGGGGCTGAAAGGGTTAACAACAGCTGGATTCACTCAAAAACTATGTCCCCATTAGCCCTTTAACTCCCAATAGTGCCACTTATAGATTTTACTCTGTCTAACGCCAGACGATTCTACTCGTCAATGAGGAACCCCACGGGGCTGAAAGGGTTAACAACAGCTGGATTCACTCAAAAACTATGTCCCCATTAACCCTTTAACTCCCAATAGTGCCACTTATAGATTTTACTCTGTCTAACACCAGACGATTGTACTCGTCAATGTGGAACCCCACGGGGCTGAAAGGGTTAACAACAGCTGGATTC
>NC_090894.1:5183641-5216141 GCF_036669925.1 Montipora capricornis
GGCCAGTCGAAAAGAACGCCTGAGCCATTCCAAATTAAAATAGCCGTCCTTAATTGATTCAAACGTCGAACTTCTCATGTATTAAGTTCGGCTCATGAAAAGTATGGCGTCTGAATCGGGCCTTATGACAATTTAATGTAAGTTTATGTAGAATTCAAACCTTTTACATGCACCTTGAAGTCCCAAATTTGTCAGGCAAGGATATTTAATTTGGCGTAAGTGCTTTAACAAATTGGCATGTATTTCAAAAGAGAAATGAAGCTTTAGATCAAATGGTTAAGCAAATTAATGATTTGGTATTAGAGTGCTCTCACCGCAAATTACATGACGACAGAAAGCAGAAAGCTTCAGCTGTCATTTAAACTATTGTACTCAATGTAAATAGTATGTAAATGCCTGCAGGAGATTGTTATTATTGGCGTTTAAAGAAAAGTGAGCCAAATTTTGATGAGTCTGCTCTTCAAACACTTACACTGTACGTTATAACAGAAGTGACAGTGTCTGACACTTGCAGAGTGCAGACCCCAAACTAACCGTAACTCACAGTTATTGAAAGCTAAACGTTTTATTTAAAATGGGTGCTTAGACTTAAATACTGTTTACAATCGCTATTTGTAGGCAGTCTGCAGTTGTCATACACCTTAGAAATGATCAGCTTTATTATTACATGTACCAGCATTTTTTTTTTTTGAGACATGTGATATTGAGTGTTCTTATCAGGCCTTCTGATAGGGTGCGATTAAAAAGTGCAAATTATGCGATTTTTTCAGGGCAGATTGTGCGATTAGAAAGGCCAATTATGCGATAAATAATGTAAATTATGCGATTTTTTTTCTCAGCAATTTTAAGCTTGTTTTATACGGTTTCAGGTTAAGAAAAACACTTTTTTGCTGCCCTAAAGACATTTTGAACACAAAGGAACAGTAATTATGTATCTCGATCGACATTAGTTGGTATAAATAAAAGTTGAAAGGACACAGCTAACATGCCAAATGAATGATCAAGGTGCTTGTCAACCACGAACTTCCGAAGATGGTCAATCACAATAGGGCCATACCCCCATTTATACGAGAGAAAATAAGCCGCGGCTTTCTCTGGCCGCGGCTTACAGAAGACTCGAATGTTCACCCCGTATAAATGGTACAAAATCTACGTTCACGTCTTTTTCAAGCCGCGGCTTATATTGACCTGCGAATATATATTCGTATAAATAGTTCCTTTTGCGTATTTTGTACACCGTGGCCAGAGTAAGCCGCGGCTTATTTTCTCTCGTAGAAAAGGCCCTAATATTGCACGACGAGAAAAACATCAGTCCATCGTCCACGTGGAGCGTACCTGTGAGGTACTTTCTTGTTCGATTGTGAGCTGTCAGATCGGGCGGAATGTGGGAAATACGTTCTTCGTCGAAGAAAAAGCGAGCGTTTTCACAACAAACTTATCCATGTGTAAGTTTTTATCAGTTTTCAACGAAAGAAACTACATTTTGCCGAAAAACTTAGATCTTCGCTCATTTTTCACAAATCTCTTCTATAAGAGAAGGCAACTGTGTCATTTCAGTGGTGTGTATATAAGAGCGTGTTTGTGTTGCACCAATAGAAGGAGACTCGTACCAGGTCCCCGAAATGAAAAATAAAGCCTTGAACTTCGAATGTTTTCGAAATCAGAGGTGACAAAGGTGTTTTAGCCTTTTTGCAAGATAAATCATCCAACAATGGCGTATTTATGCTGGAATTTCTAAGAAACGTGTTGATTTATGTTTCATTTTATGAATTTTGTGCGTCCTTTTGTGAATTATGCGATTTTTCGTGAATTGTGCGATCGGATGCGATTTGAGTTCGATTGTGCGAAATCGCACCATCGCGTAATATCAGAAGGCCTGTCTTATCTGGATGAAATTCTTATGACATCTTTTATCTGTAAGTAGCGGTAATAATTTTTGTTTGGAAATGTGACTGAAATTATGAATTATTTTTTCCAAGAAAACTGAAACTTTTCACTATATTTATTTGTTGATTAACAGTTAAAATTGGAGGTGGGTACAGCTGGGAATTGGTTCATTAAAAGATTGCTGGGAAGTTTGGACAGAGAGTTGGTTACAGAAAGTGCTGAGGCTAGGCAAGAAGATGCCTTTTTCTTGCAACATACAGTACATACCACTACATGTATCATCTATGGAAGAGGAGTTGGAGAAAACCCTCAGATAAAAGAAAAGGTTGGTGCAATGAAAAAATTCCTTTGAGGCATGCATGTTTCTGTAAAAAACCTGTAATGCAGTCAAACACCTGAAAGTCTGAAAGACTTAGAAGCTGATTGTTGCTTTTAAACAAGTGATGCATATAGATATTTACAAATAACTCACATAAATTACACTTTAACAACTAATTCTTGACAGTCACTGCAATAAAATAATTATAAAGCACTGTCTGAGTTACAGGCCTGTGTACGTATAGACTAGTAATGCCTAGCGATTAGCGGAAGATGATGCTGCAGTTTCATTTATCCATTGTCTCACCCAATATCTGCTTTCAGTTTAAAATTTGAAATACTGTTAAATGAGATAATTCTAAATACCTCATCACACATAATTTTTTTTGGAAAAGTGTTGAAGACAAAGAAAGCATCTGGCAATATATTTTCAAGATTTGCTCCATGACTTCCACCACTATATGTGTACTTTTATCATTATGACAAAATTAATTTGATAGTTAACTGAGTTACTCAATGAATCAAGAACAATGTTACAGATATAATCTCGTGCAAGTACCGGTATTACATGTGGTTCCATTTATTTGGTACACCAAAATTGGTGGCTGGTGTCTTTTGTTTCTCAGGATTAGGGATGTATTAGATTTGTGCTCTCTTCCTATTTTGTTAGAATATTGTCGAATGATCTTAATTTTGGAAGGGGTGATACTAATCATTATTCTCTTTAATTACTTTTAAGGATGATGAGTCAATCAATGGAGAGGTTTTAAAAGCAACATTTGCAAGGATTGTTGCTTCTGGCACACTAATTGAACTAGAGACATTTACCTTGTGGCAGAAAGCAAGGTTTTGTTAAAACTTGCATTTGCTGTAATTGTTTTGCTGGGAGCATACTTAATTATCAGCTTAATCTCAGGGTTTTTTTTCTTCTTTTTGGAAACAAAAAGTTTTTAGTTTTTTCTTAATGTAAATTATCAGCCTAAGTTCTGTGTTTTTTTTTCTCTTTGAAAACAATTCTGTTGGAGAAAAAAAGAACACATTGGTAAAGGTCAACGATGGCAAAATTTTTGCATCAGTTATCCTAAGGCATGTTCCATTTTTTTTACGTTTGACTTCTTTCTGTAAGAACTGACTTGTATTACATGTGCATAAAACCCATTTTGTTATACTGAGTCACATTTATCCAAGTATGCTGTATGCTTTAGTTTTAGTAATTGAAGTTATTTTGCAGCCATTCATTGTTATAATCTGTAATCAAAACACAAACCACTCAATTTATCTTTGTTTAAGGCAAGAACACATTCAACTGATTGCCATTTTATTATTGCCCGAATAATTAGAATAAAGATAGCTTTGATTTTTGTGATGTATTTGTATGTGTATACAGATTGTATTTATCATGCATATCCATGTGCATTCTTTGCAATCTTATGATTAAAATTACCAGTATTAGATGCTTCATTGTAAACCTGGTCTTTTCTTTACATAATATTTTAAAAAAATGAACTTTTCATGGTTTTATTAGAAATCTGACTATAAATGAAGGTACAGTAGATCTAGTGAGGGTGAATGTGTTCTGTAGAAAGAGTAAATATTACTCTGACAAGGGGAGTAAAGTTTAAGAGGGTAAATTTTACTCTTGAAAAGGAGTGGTTTTGTACCTTTTTGTCTCACCCCAGTTTTGGAGTTAATTTAACTCTGTCAAGGGTAAATTGAACTCCATTTAAAGAGTTCAATTCACTCCAATAGAAGGATAAAATTTACTCTTGTATTGGAGTGAATTTTACACCACAGGAGGGGTAAACAATACTGGAGTAAATTTTTACCCCAACAAAAGAGTAAAAGATATAGGAGTACATTTTACTCCAAAAACGGAGTAAGCATTACCGGAGTGAATTTTACTCCAAAAATGGAGTGGTTTTGTACCGTTTTTTTTACTCCCTTTTTGGAGTTAAATCTACTCCTTGAAAATAACAGTGCTTCTCCCGAGTAACAACGGAAATGGATGCTTCGTTCGTGGGCCCAGTTATCGGCCAGCGAGCCCAGTTCTCGGCCACAAAAGAGTGCGCACGATTCCTCAGAATAAACAACGCTCAATCTCGTCACCAGAGCCTCGGATCGACCCAAGGCTCTGGGAAACTCTGTGTAGGAGAACATGCGCCGTAGGGTTCTTATAGCCAAAATTTGGCTATTTTAATCTTACGGCGCCTGCTCACTCCTCGTGCTAACATGAATGCACCAATTAGAGACGCTTTTGATTGTTCTTCACGAAAACCAATGAGAAGACACTTTGTTTCAGGGTTCCCCAGAGCTCTTCTCTCCCTCAGTCAAGAGAAGAGCTCTGGGGTCGAGATTGAAACAACGCTTTATCACCAATTTTTGTTGTTAAGTCTCTAATAAGGCTTGTGCTTGATATTTCGACCACAAAGTATCTTTAACGAGCTTTTTTTCATGTTAGAAAAGGAAGTTTTTTGCACACCTAGCTTTGCTCTTAATTGCTCCATGGCAAGCGAGGCTAAAAAAAGAGTTGGGTAATTCAAAATTAAACGGGGTCCTGTAAGTCATAAATCATATTTTTAATTCATATCTACTGTCAAAACATGTCACCCCATTACAGCTTTACTTTTACAAATGATTTAACAAAAAAACTCCATACAAAACTATGAGCGCTTTTTAGTGTTCTCGACGGCGAGCAGAGTGGCCGAGAATAGGCAAATACGAAAAAGTACAAAGGAAATATTGAGGAGTGAATTTAGGTCAAAGAATAAAATAGGCCAGCAAAATTTTATGTTTAATAGAAAGCTGTATCACTCTACGTTCTTTATGCCAAGAATTTGCTCATTTGGGCCTCCTATACGGATAAAATATAAACTTGAATTAGACCATGTAATTTGAGTAGCCGTAAACAAACACATTTTCGTGGAAACCAAATTCACCAACCTTCGTGTCACCTCGACTTTCTCACAGTATATAGCACAAAGTGTAGCTGTAACTCAAAACTCGGCAGGACGAAAGACAAGGAATCAAGCTACCTTTGGAAGCAATTGCTCTTTATTCAGATTCATTTGTGGCGCAAAAAATAAACGTTGAACAAAAAGTGGCCGAGAACTGGGCCCCTTACTGTACGATGGAAATCGACTCGGTGCTGGAGCGGTCCGAAATCGAGCTTTCCACCCTTGTCTTTCTATTGGTACGCTCAGGTGAAAGTCGAACACAAACCCTTCAAATCACTAAAATTCCTCGTTTTCAGCCACAAAGATTACCACAAACAACACATCAGGTAAAATACTTGGATTTTTTGGACTTAGATTTTATCGAAATTATGTGAAAGATTTACTTAATGGTCACACAGTTTGTCCAGGCCCCCGCCTGTTATGACACCAGTGGTTTGGTGACAGGTTCTTTTCTTTGATTAACTGCAAAGGTTATTTTTCGTTGTTCTATTTGCCGGTGCAACCATCTTTTTTTCACAGTGCGAACGTTTTGTTTGCGGCAAAAGTCCCTCATCACTTTGCTCAAATATTATTTTCCTTTGTCAGATTAAAACTTTGACAGAAATCGCACCATCCAGAATAGACGTTCCAGTGTTCTAGCAAGGCCTGATGTTTCCTTGCATCTGAGAGAAAATAGCCATGAATACTTTGAGTAATGATTTGCAGCATGAAGATAACCAGTTACATTGTATTCTCCTAAGAACAGTTAAGTTTCAGGTTATTTTACGAAAATAAATTAGATCTGTTTGCACATGAGAACAAAAATCGGTTGGTTATCATGACTAGAAATGATACCTTGTTCCTGGTGTATTTTGCATAGCGACGTAAATAAACTTCGTCATAACTTACGTTTCACAATTGAAAGGGAGGCTGGAAAGAAATTACCGTTTTTGGATGTTTTGATTGAAAACAATTGGTCTTCTCTTGTTACATCTGCTTACCGCAAAAAGACTTTACGGATCTGTTTGTTTAAGCTTTGCCCCCTTCATCGTACAAACTGCGATGACTTAGAAGACTTGTCCACAGGGTTTATCAAATGAACGATGCATGGTTTGGTTTTCATAAGGACATTCAAGAACTCGTCACAATTCTATGAAAAAAACTGTTTCCCATGTTGGACAAGTGACTAGATCATTCGGGAATACGTTAACAGGGAAATTTGTCACGCCAATCAGACTCGAATCCTTATCGAAAGATTATGATGACATTTGATCGTAAAAACAATAAAATTTCTGCAGTCTATGACTTCTATGAGTCAAGGTGAAGGTCATGATGTTCTGTCAAAAAGAAGAAATTCATCACGTGCTAAGGAATCATAAAGGTGCGCGTGATCACCTTGCGTCAACGTACTTTTTAGCCAAAAAAGCTCCTTTGCTTTTTTTAACTTTGTTGTTATATTTAACTGAATATTTACATTCAATTAATCTGTCGGGTCAGGAAGCCTTCTTTGTCGGGTTCCTGAGAAACGTATCTCTCTTGACTTCAGGTAGATAGATAGATAGATAGATAGTTTTATTGAAATTACCCTTGCAGCCCGAGGGCTGAATTACGATAATTTTTACAAAGATAAAACATTAAAACATTAATTAATTGTAACTATAAATTATGTTATGATAAATTAAGAAAGTTATTTGATACGAATTTAACAATACTAAAGCTATTATTATGTAAACACAAAATTACAATTAAAATAAAGCTAAAATTATTCAAAATGAGATCATTTAATATATATGAGTTGTAAAAGGGCATGTTATCGTCAATGGCTTACAATAAAACTGTCTCTGAAACGATTGGTTTTAAAACGCGGGACTTGGACCTTGCGACTTTTCCGTGTACGCAAAGTGCCAGAGTAACGTGGCGGGAGGAGTAAATGAAGCTTGTGATTATTGTTATTACATATGTCTTGAGACATTGAGTTACCAATCGCCTCTCTCTTGGCATGCAAGGTAGGTATGCTAAAAAACGTCTAAAGCTTGTCTATAAGATAACTGGTTATTGCTTATTATGCGTAGTGCTCGCTTCTGCATGCGCTCTAACTGATCGGAGAGATATTGCGGTAGAGCGGTATGGAAGAATGGACATGCATACTCTGCAACTGGCCGTATGCAAGTGGTGTAGCTCTTGGCTGTTACATTTCCATTTTCTTTTTCTTTTTATTACCTAAAGATTGTGCAGAGTTGAACACAAAATAAATATAGAATAATTAATTTCCTGTTATTACGGGAGCACTGCGCAGAGTTGAGTACAAAAATAAAAAATAAATAATAAATAAAAATAGCCACACAATCTACTTAAGATATTAAATTCTTTCTATGTCTTTGTTAAACCCACAAGTTACCAGATAATTTTCCATTTGGTTTCAGTGATGTACATAACATCACACTTGGTAAAATATTAGAAATACAGCTCACTTTGATTACAGCTCGACAGGGGAAAGATTGTTGTCCATCACTCGTCCCTTTTAAGATTACAGATATTTGTTTTTCACCGCCTGTCTTGTTTATCCAATTGACGTTCTATTCTTGAGCTCCATAAGGTTAAAATTTTGTGTAAAGATCCACCAAAACGCCATTTGCCATTCAATGACTTCGACGCCATTGCAGGTTAATTAAATATTATACTGGGTCCACCAGAGAATTCTACGCATTTCTACTAGCCCCTGAAACCTACCAAAATACGCGCAGAAGACTCTATGCACAAAGACACCAATTAGCAGGAGAGTGACAGGGAAGACTTTTCCAGACGCGGAAAAAAAAAAAGAAGAAAAGGAGAAAACGACAAAATTCAACTCGTTTTCCGACTGGATTGCCATATGGCAACCTAGTAGAGTTGTAGAAATCATTCATAACTGGATGGCATAAGAACGTCGAAGCATGTTGGTAAAAAAAAATAGAAATCTTTTATTTCTTGAAGTTCTTTCTCATTGGCTGTTCTCGAGACACTTCGGACAATGTTTTGACGATTTTTTTCTTCAGAATAAAGACCTTACTTCTTGCAAAAAATTTTTGCTTTTGTTGAACTGGAGACTCAGATCATTTTCTTCTTAACATGAATTTAGCCACCCTTGAACTTCTTAAAGTTTGTCATTTACGCGTGTGCAAAATTGTGGATGTCGTGAAGGCTCTAAAATCAAGTTCAAGTTCAAGTCTATTAAAGGCTTGAGGACATACAAAGAAAAATAAGCACTGCCTGTAGTTAGCTGCAGATGTTGGAGGCGAGAAGTTGTTTTAACGTATGACAAATCGCAACAATTCAACCTTACACATGAAAAAGCAACTTTCAATAACTAACAGGTAAAACCAGAAAAAAACTCGCATAGTACACTGAAAACCAAAAGACATAAGGCGGAAGGCCCGTTTCTGCAAGCGTAAGCTTTTGACTCAGTATATTTTCCCAGCACAGTCCCACGTGGCTATTCCATACAATTGATAGGGTTGGATAATATATCTACAGATATGATACAAAGTATGCAAGGGTACGAAGTGTTGTAATCTAGAAATAATACCAAGTGACGTGCTTATTTTCGACGCAATGTGAAAACTATGACATTCGAAATAGGTTAAACACATTGATAGAAAAATATCCAACTGCTTTCAGTTGCTAATTCTATGTCTTGGCGGTTAATACAGAGGAGACATAATCTCAGGCGTCCAATGGTGAGAAGTTTTGAATCCCTATAGCGGCACGGAATGTTGTGAAAGTAATGTTAAGAACAGTAAGGAAGAAGGAAAAGAAAGGGACGGTATGGAAGAAGAACGGAAGGTAAGGAAAAGATGGAGGAGGAATTTAATTAATCTCTCCATGCAACTTTAAAATCCAGGCCTCATTTTTTTTTTTTGTAATCCCAAAAAAATGGGTAAACTCTTTTTTAGACACTGCCTAATAACCTATCAAAGTTGAAAAAATTTGATCTAGGTTGAAAAAAAAATCAACCTACAATACTAGACATATTTAGTTGGAACACTTAGCGAATGGTCAGAATCATCGTGTTACAAGATCGTAGCTTATACCACAGCCTCCTTCCCCCATTCAGGAAGGGGGAAACGGCGATGGGTGTTCCAACAAATGTGACGAGTATTGTAGCCTACCAAAAATATTAAATTGCTGGTTAACTTTTGACAAGGAGTTGAGATTTCGGTTGATTCTACAGGGGCATAAACGTAATGTAAGAATCTTGCGTGTCTGGTCTTCTCGAGACAGAGGTGAGAGATGATTTCATGCAGACTGGAACGCCTAAATTGATCTGTTGTAAACATGGCGGTTCACAGCACCAGTGAAGTCGTCTCTCTGGCCTTTCTGTGGACGAATTCCAGGACCTACCGATACAATTTGAGCAAGCTTTGAAAGCTAAAAAACTTCAATCGATGCTGTATTTTGCCGGTAGGACTGGGTGGCTCCACACTCATAAGAAAATCTATGAAATGAGAATCGGGGGTCTTCCCTTGTTATGGAACGGCTGAATTACCCAGAATTCCTTTTGGGCATCAAGGAGGCAAGCGGAGACTGGTCCTCATCAAATGAGGAAAAAGGAGCGAGAAGAAGATTTCTAGGCGGATACTAAGGAGTAAACAAGGTGCGTGCTGTTAACGTAGACTTTTTATCATAGGAAATTCGGCCTGGCCTTTAGTAATTTCTTGTCCAAGAAATGGTATAATGTAAATAAGAGAGTAATGAGATTTATATTTGCGATTAGCTGTCCTCTTACGTACCACTTAAGTCAAACTCTACATCTCTATGCAATAAGCGCATTCAAAATTTCCTCATATTACTGTATAAAAGTAGTTAAGGAAAGAAAAGGCTTGTCCTGCATATATGAAAAATACGTTTTCTCTCCCGTTCTCTTGTTACGCATGATGTTCGTGGAAATTACATTCTGTCCTTCAATAAACCTAGAACAACCAGTTACGGTCTTAGTTCTTTTTCTTACGTTTTTACTAAGTACGTTGCGAAATGCGCTACCTGCTTTTTCCCGTAGCCACTGAGTTTACTGGTTTTAAACTAATCCAGGGCCGGATTTTGTACAGCGGCTTTTCGTTTTGATTAATATATCTTTAAATATTATTTAATATTCAGTTATGTATCTGTATATATCATGAATGTTAGCTGTAGTGTCTCGAAGATATTATTCTGAAATTCGAGACGAAATAAAGTTTTATGCATGCATGTATGTTACCTTCGGCAGGGCGCATGCGTGCAGTCTGTAATCTGCGACTCCAGTGCTTACCATATGACAGATAAAACGACTATTCTGTTGAATATATAAGCCATCAAAGGGCGATTTGGAGCTGTGAGTAGGCGTGGGATTTGTCTCATATGGGGAATTTTACAAATTATTTGCGTTTAGATTAGGATATTGCCGTCTGGGAATCTGATTTGCCTGATGCCTGCACGAGCGATAACCGGGGTAAGTTTAACTATACCAGTGTTTTTGGGCGGGGTTTGGCTACTGCTTCCCTAAATATAAATAGTCTGCCGTCCCATATTGATGAACTTCGAGTCTTTATATCCTGTTCTAAAGTAGATATTCTTATAATTAACGCATCTAAATTAGATTCCACTATTCATGATAACGAACTTTTTTTACCTGGCTTTGAAGTAGTCAGAAGAAATCGCAGAGTTAATGGAAGGAAAGGGGGTGGTGTTTGTATCTACCTGCGCACAAATCTTAATTTCCGAATACGAGGTGATCTAAATAACGATAATTTGGGGTGTTTATTCGTTGAAATCAGCATGCCTCGAAGTACAGGATTCGTGGTTGGCACCTGGTATCGGCCCCCAGGTTCTCCCATCGAATTGTTTAACGAGTTTGAGAAATTGATAGACAAAATTGACGCTGAAAATAAGGAGTTGTATCTACTTGGCGATGTTAACTGCAATTTGTTGCCTGAGGCAACAGCACATATTTCGTCCTCATTAACTAACATTCTTGATATCTATGGTCTTAGCCAATTAATCACGGAACCAACACGTATTACCCAGGTGTCAAAAAGCCTGATCGATTTATGCATAACTTATTCCCCGGAGAAGGTTTCAAACTTTGCAGGGGTTGTTCACGTTGGGATTAATGATCATTCCCTTGTTTTTATGACACGTAAGGCTAATTATGACCGCGACGGGTCTCGCACGATCGAAATGTGGCATTTAAATCTCGAGCAAATGTCATGGAGGAATGTTAGTTCGCACTCTGATCCAAATGATATGTGGCAAGAATGGAAAAACCTGTTTGTCAGCTGCATGGACAAACGCGCGCCTCTAAAATCAAAAAGAATTCGTAACAAGCGGTCTCCGTGGATAACGAGTGAATTATTGCTCAGAATGCGCAGAAGAGATGTTCTTAAAAAGAAAGCGATCTCTACAAATGATCATGCCATGTGGCAGCAGTTTAAACGGGCTAGGAACCATGTGAATAATGCAACTAAACTTGCTAAAAAAGGATATTTTTTCTGAAAACTTGGAAACTATCAAACTTAAGGCAATCCACGTAAAACTTGGGATTTTATTAACGAGCTTAGCTCACGGAGTAGTTGTAAGTCGTCCAATATTTTGGAAATCCAAGCTAATAATAGAACTATAAATAACGCCGATGATATGGCGGAAGCTTTCAATGTGCACTTCCCCAACATTGCGAAAATGCTAGCACGTGATATTCCGGTTGGAGAAGTTGACGCTGAATCATTCTAGTCGCCCTCTGATGATTCGTTTTCTCTAAAACCCCCGAGTATCGACATTGTTCTAGACCTATTGAAAAAAATCGATGTAAAGAAAGCCACTGGCCTTGACAAGATCCCTAGTAAGTTATTAAAAATGGGAGCTAGTATTGTTGCACCCTCACTAGCAGACGTATTTACGAAATCAATCCTCACGGGAATCTATCCAACTGAATGGAAATTGGCTAGGGTGACACCGATCTTCAAAAAGGCTCAAAATCAGACATAAATAATTATCGCCCCAACTCCGTTATCCCAGTAGTCTCGAAAGTGCTTGAAAAACTTGTCTATGACCAACTTTACCATTACCTAAATGATAATAAACTGCTGTCAAGTTGCCAGTCAGGGTTCCGTTCCTTACACAGTACCATTACAGCTTTGCTTGAGGCGACAAATAGCTGGTCTGTTAACATCGACCATGCTTCCCGAATGGCGTCGTTTTCATTGTCCTTAAAAAGGCATTCGACACTATCGACCATGAAATCATTTTACGCAAGATGTCATACTTTGGGGCCGACCAGGAAACTATCACTTGGTTTCAATCGTACCTAAGTAATCGGACCCAAAGATGTAATGTTAATGGAAGACTGTCAATTCCTCCCACTATTACTTGTGGGGTTCCGCAAGGCAGCATATTAGGTCCCTTGCTATTTTTAATGTATATTAACTGCCTCCGGGAGGCTTCCCCGAGAATGTTCGCTGACGATACCAATATAACCCTAACTGCAAAAACTTTAACAGAGCTTAAACTAGCATTAACTCCTGAACTCAGTAACCTTAGCTGTTGGCTGAGAGCCAACAGGTTGAGTTTAAATGTGGCTAAGACCGAGTTAGTGATAATTGGATCTAGGCAGAGATTCAACACTCAATGTGACGAGATGGATATACGAATTAATGACGAAATAATCAAGAGAGTAGATTGCACTAAATCCCTCGGTCTTACCATTGATGTTCGGCTTTCTTGGTCAAATCATGTAGACGAAATATGCAGGAAAGTTTCCTCAGCCATAGGAGCCTTAAAACGAATACGACACTTTATCTCGGCTAATGCTGCGCTTCAAATTTATAACGCTTTAATATTACCTCATTTTGATTATTGCAGTCCTGTCCGGGACTGCTTAAGTGGCCAGTCAAGTGATAAGCTGCAAAAATGACAAAATCGCGCAGCTAGGGTAATTACTAAATTACCCTTTGATACGAGCTCCAACCTCCTTCTCGATACTCTTAAGTGGGAGAAGCTGCCTCTTCGACGTAAAAAAACAAAAAGCACTAATTATGTATAAAACAATTCACGACCTTACCCCGGAATATCTTCAACGCCTTTTCAGTCAACGAGATGCTGAATATAACCTGAGAAACTTAGCAGGTAAGCTTACTCTACCCAAGCCAAATACTAATTACTTGAAACGACGTTTCTGTTATAGCGGGGCCTGTTTGTGGAACTTTTAGTTTTTTTAGCTTAACTGATGATTTTCCGTGTTTAAATAAAGTTTACTTACTTACTTAGTATGCTTGGAAGATTGCTTGTTAATAATAGGGACTTTACGATCTACGACGCGGTCGTAAACGAGAACGCCACGAAACAATATCATTGGTTAAAAGAGAAAAATAAACCCAAAAGCGAGTTGTTCAGAGCGTTATAGTACTGTGGCTTGGTTTGACCCAATAGGAGTGTCCAGTTGATGATTCAAGAACCCCAAAAAGTATATTTTACTTACTGCAATAGGTGCAAGGATTTAATGTATCACGTGATGTTGGGATATCCCTCCCTCTGATATTTTGAAGCATTGCTTTGGTCGAGTGTCAAACAAAATACTGTTCTAAACGAGCTCCTCAGTAATTAAGAAAAGTTCACATAGATCTTGATTGATCCTCTTTCAGCTTTCCCATCGATTATTGCGCAAGGATAATATAACTACAACAACCCCATAAAAAGGACTCAAACAAGTTTTCTTTAATTTGTTCGATTTTCCATTATTTGAGCATTTGGGAAAACAACATTATTATGTTTTATTCTTTTCTTCTTTTACAAACGATTTCTTCGAATAGTTTAAAATTTTTAATCAAGTGCATTGTAAACATGATTTCCTCGTTGTCAAATTTATTTTTGGAGTTAGTGGAGTACCCATTCGAAAATCATTTGACGTGATGTGGTCAGTTTTTACGCAAGTACCAGCTGAACAGAGTACAAGTGCCGGATCTTGGGAGATCTAACCAGCAAATAGACGGTTAAAACAAATTGTAGACTAAAAACTAAGTAATGATACAAGGCCGGTTGTACGGCTGTGAGGATATATACATTTTTTTTTTTTTAACCAATCTTTCGTTGGGCACGGCATAACGTCTTCAGGGAGTAAATGGTTTACCGTGACTTGATCAGCCTGTCACGGTATTCTGTAGTTCTTGAGCTAAAACTGATTGGCTTTTCGTATGCCACAAATATATAGACTTAGCCAAGCCTAAAAGCGGAGCTCCGGTGTTATTTATTCTTACAATAAGTAGGCCTGGCTTGAGCCTGCGATCCAATCGAATACCAGTACTTCGTCAGCGGTCAACTTAAAAAAAGCTGACCAAGATAAGCTTTAAGCTTGAGCCTGTGATGTGGTCAAATGATACTGGTCAGCGGATACCTTGTTTTGACGTAACATGGATGTTCCATATCAAAGATGTTCCCGCCATAAAACGCGGGATGCACCACACAGTTTCACTTTGGCATGCACGGTGGGGGACGTACGGGTGGTCGTATGGTCGTATAATCGTACGGTGACCGAAACCAAATTTTCTCGCACAGATGGGTTACCATATTTTCTTACCCATGTTGCTCCGCTCGCGCCTCTTCGGCGCCCAGAGGTCTCCTATAGCGTTGGATTCTTGTTAAACAATCTCTTGAAATCGTTGAAACTGGTTTGAGCCACCTTAATTGCCGTATAGGCTAATACAATTTGATTGTTTAAAGTCAATTATCATGGAAAACCTGGATAATTTCTCCAGCTATAGCTTGGCTCAACAGCAATGTTGAGGCTAACAGTTCATCCTCTACCACTTGCATATTCCATTTGGCTTGCGCGCAGCCGAACGTGTAATTAAAAAAACCTAGGTCAAATCCTTACATAAATGTAGTCCGTCTGCGCAGCGGCTCCAAAAAGATTGTTCTGAAGTCTTGCATTTCTGCAGCGATTTCTGTGATTGGACATTTACCCATTACCCATAAACTCACGCAATCTTTTTAATGAAAGGCTGGAAAGGAGTTCAAAGCCCTAAAAGATCAATTTTAAATTGTTTCCTATCTAAGCAGGAAAACCGTGAATACAAGAAATATTTATGAAATGTAATGTATCGTAAAAGGCCAATCTAGCGAGAAAAAACTAAAGCGTAACCAGTAACTGTAATTAGTTTGTGGTTTCATGTCACTTCTGATTGGTTACTGCACGGTGGGAAATATCAAAATAAAATCAAGGTGTTCAGGTTCTTTTGGATCCGCTCGGGCTACCGTAAATATTTGAGTTCCAATTGTTTGCGATCCACCGCAAAAACAAATTTAAACTCCCAATCTCGTCAAATTACCTTTTCTTCCATAAACATAGTGATAGTCAAAATGCGTGCAGCCACGGACCATGCTAATAATTGAGCGCTTTTGTTTCATTTGCGCATATTTCTTCTCGGTACTCGATAATGCTCTTGAGATCAATTCTGTGGGCTTGCCTTCCTGCATCGGATCGTAACATGTACACCAAGTCTAAATTCGGAGCTACCATATTGCCAGATGACTTTTTTTTTTCCTTAACAAAACATCTGAAAACAAGGACCCGTTTCTCAAAGTCCCAAAAACGTTTTGAACCCAATAAGCCATTTGTGGACCTGTCAACGGATTTTTCAGGAAAGCCGATCTTTTTTACAGGCTTTCAAGGTAATAAAAAGCAAACTAACTGTCAAACGGGCCCCTGGTCCCCTCGTGGTCATTTGATTCACTTTCGGCCTACTTGATACCAGTGCCACATTCCCCATCAATTCGCCAATTTTAAGGATTGCAACCAAAATGTAGGAGGAGAGATCGTAAACTGCACAAGGTTTAAAAGGCAAACGAAGCGAACCGCTAAGTTACGGCGCGCTTTTAGTGTCAAAATTCATCCGTGCGCGTTTTTAGTGTGTGCCACATGAAACATATCGTTCTGTGGATAATAATCCATTTACGTAAGATCTTTGTCACTGACACTGACTGTAACAATAAAGTTTACGTAGTAAGATGTTATGGTCTACAGTGTTAAAGGCCTTCTTTAAGTGTTGGCAAGCCAAAGGTACGTTTACTTCACTTATCAAAGCTGTGGAGGTTGAATGATTTAGGTCGTGAGATACGACGACTCCTTGTCCGGTTGCACTTGCCAACACCCATTCTTATCATCCAAATCGAAAAATACTCCTGGATGCCACTACTTCAATGGTTCCGAGTAAATAATGAGCCATCAGGAGCGCGCTATTGAAATATTGTGGGGCAATACAGATTCTAAGCTTGTCTGGCATGATAATTTACTTGTTTATGTGACCAAATCCAAAAGAAAAGTATATTTAGTGTTGACACAAATTATCATTATCATTAAAACACATTCACTTGTCTAATTTTAAGACAAGGAGACAAGGAAGCCTTTCCTATAGATATAATGTTGAGACTCAACACTTGTTTCTCTTCCTCTTTCTAGTTGCTACATCATCACAGCATGAGTAAGCATGCAGGTGCAATCTATGCAAATATACTCAGAACCCCCCCCCACCCTAAACGTATTAAGTACAGTTAATTGAGGACGCACTCTTAAAGAAATCCTTGCAAATTTTATGATCTGATGTCTACGACCATCCCACGATTACGCATAACAACAAGTTATTTCCGGAAATAATTATGATCATATTAAAAACAAATAAATAGAACTTTTCACGGTTTCAGACGCATTTTTGCTTGGGGGGGGGGGGGGGGGGAGGCAAATGCGGCTAAAATTACAGTGAATGTGCGAGATTTTGGCCAAATTCAAACCGCTATAACTCTGTTTGAGAAAGGCATATTTCCAAAAAATGTAAAAACTTTTAGTCATTTTATTAATATCATTCAATCAACGGAAAATTAGATCATTGCACAAGACACAACTTCTGAAGATTGGAAATCTCCTCATGTCTCTTCAAATTTCGTGGGAATTTGAATAATTTTGTTTCCAAGGGTTTATATGAAATTTACAAATTTCGTTTACGGTCGTTTTAGCTTGATTCTGATCGTCACACATCACGAAAATAATATCATTAGAAGTGTTTTTTGAGAGGTATTCCGCAAGAAATGTAGTTACGAAGTAACACTTGTCTGGTCAAACGAAAACGGAGCTTAAAATATACAACCCTGACTACGACAACGGCAGAGCTACAAAAGTAAGCGAGGAAAATTAACCGACATGGCGTTCAAAAAATAATTTGCGAAATACTTTGCGACAGCTTAAGTTATATTTTCAAGAGACTTTCTGCAATCGCTTTCGTTTGTCACAATGACTTTTAAATGAAAGTTATGTTGCTGTTGTTGGTATCTATTTTTTATGTTAAATTGTAACATACAGTTGTTATTGCATTTTTTACACGGTTGCCAGTATGGCAATCCCATTCGGAAGATGGATAAAATTTCTTTTTTTGTTTGTTTGTTTGTTTTTTTTTTCCGTGTAGGTAAAAGGCTTGCCTGTCACTCCCCTGCTAAGTGGTCTCTTTGTGCATAGAGTCTTCTGCACGTATTTTCTGAGAAGTGGGAGGGTACTGGAAATGCGTACATTTCTCTGGTGGATATAGTAGAATATTTAATTCTTAATAACCTGCAATGGCGTTGACGTCATTGAAATTCAAATGGCGTTTTGGTGGATCTTTGAAAAAAATATAACTTTCTGCACGTTAATTGGATAAACAAGACGGGGTGAAAAATAAATATATGGAATCTTTAAAGCGACGAGTAATGGTTTTCGACAACAATTGCATTTTTCGCGTTGCGTATAAATAGAGCTTTGTTCCTAATATTTTACTTATTGCTGTTATGTACAACACTGGCATCAAATGGCGATTCTTTTTTTTTATGGGTTTAACAAACATTGAAAGAATCGAACTCCTTGAATGCATCACGGTGTTTGCTGAAGGCGCATATCAGTTGTCTGGCAATTTACATTTATTTTGTACTCAACTCTGCACAGTCGAAAAAATTTGGAGATGGGACAGTGAAGAATTATTTGAATGAAAGCTTGTTGTCTCTTTTGTGCTTCATTATTTACGGTCAAGGTCCTTTCAAAAAGGGTTTGATCGTGTATCTTGTTTGCACGCACGCAAATGAAATAGAAAGGGTTTTTTGCCCCTAATAGCAAATATGTTGTTTGTTTCAATAAGTTTTTCGCTGGAAAAGGTTTTTGTGAGATTTCCAGCCTTTGTGAATATATCATGTTGTGTTATTTTCGAGCTTAACAAATTTGCATACGTGGGTTGAAATGTGATACGGAAGGATTTTTGTGGTAGTACACTGTAAGCAGCGCGTGCTTTTAAAGTCACGAAAATAAACAGGTCTGTTGGAAGCGTGCTTGAGTTTCAACAAAATGAGCCTCAAAATCAGCAAAAAATTGTGATGCTGATGAATAATAAAGTAGCTGCTATTTCCATGGAATTACCTGGTGATAAATAACCTCGTCTCAGAGAGTAGATTTTCTATTTTGCAGGGACAAAGAAAGAAAACTAACAAAACCAAAAACCCGGTATCTTGCCATCATTTGACACAGATGGTTCACTGTTTCACGAGTAAACACGCCGCTGTGACTTTAACCACGGCGCCGCTGAATTCGATGTCACTTTCGATTTGGCGATTTACTTGTGCAGCCAAAATTGAACGTAGCAAAAATCTCCCAAAATGTTTTTCGCTGATGGCAACTTTTTATATTCGCGGTTCAAAATTAATGTTGTTTTCATGTCGTAAATTTTGTTGCTGATGGCAAAATATTTTATTCTCGATCGACCGTCCTAAAACCTTCCTTCTGCTGTTCCTAAAAATTGTGTATCAATATTTATTTACTTTTGCATCAATATTTGTACCTTGCTTAGTTAGCATTTTTGAGCGTTAAAATAGAATGTTCCGTTCTATGCTTCTGTTACAAAGTGGTATATTTTTTGGGTCACCCATCGATATATTAACCCCGTTGGACAGGGGTTAAATTCAGTGAAATTTGGTATTACAAAGGCGTTAGAAGCTCAGAGTGAACGCTCAAACGTGCGGTGAAAAGAAGTTGTGAGGGAACTTGAAAATGATTAACATGACAGCCCAGAGGCCAATGTTTCTCGATTCTCCTTTATTTTCTTTCTGGGTTTCGTACCTTGCTAGTAACCACGTCTTTCCAGGGGGCTATTTACCTAAGACTTCTACCATGGCACTACAACGATATACAATACCCAAAAAAATATCGTGCACTACTAGTGCTAGATATTACACAAAGACAACTTGAATCTCCTGGAAGACAAAGCGCAGCTCAGTTGAGAATACGGAATAAAACGCTGTATTACTGTGGCAGTACTACTTTTCTACTTGTAAAGTTGATATCTTAATGGCTAATTAATAAAGAACTAGCCTTGTTTTTTCAATCAGTCGATAAACAGCGGGATTTTTTGAATGTTTCTATGACAGCTCGTCTTACCTCTGAAATCTTCCAGCAGTAAAGAAGTGGATTTAATGAAGAGTTTACTAACACAAAAGCTACTCCATATTGCCTGCTTAGAACAAGAGTTTGGGACAGTTCACCTATGGCGCTAGTCATTGTTACCAACACGGTATAGGGTAGATAACAAATCAGCAACGCTAGTTGAATCCACAATACACTGGACACTGCCTTCTTGTGCTTTGCGATGCTGATTCCACTTCGCTGACTACCACTGTGTGACTCTTCGCCAAAGGGCCTGACTTGAACTCGAGTGCGATGTTTGCGGAAGTTAAAGAAAATTTTGATATGTGAGAACAGGGAGGTTGCTAGGCAAATGAATGATACTGTTTGTATAAACCTTGTCGAAAATTGAGCACTCTTTACGTAGACAGATGAAGCGAGAGAAGCCAGAACCCAAAACGTTGTTGTTAATCTGCTTACTCGTTTCAAAGTTACGGTTTCCCTGTATCTCATTCCCAGTGACAAAGCCAGAAGTCTGTCTACACTTATGGCACTCGTGGTCAAAAGAGACACCGTACACAAAGCATAATTTACTACAAAACCAGTTGATAATGCGTAGTAGCAAATACTCTTGTGCTCTTTTACTGCAGATACCCAGTACATAACACATAAAGGGTCGGCAAACATGCCGACACAGAGATCACTTGTTGCCAAGCTGCGAAGCAACAGTTTAGACGGTCCATGTAGTGTAGACTCTTTACGGAGAGCAACTAGTATTAAAGCGTTTCCCAAGGATGTAAAAATGCACAGAAAAACAACAACCGTGGAGAGAAACGTCAGCTGGTGGTGGATTTCTTCGGTGACGTTTTCCGAACAGAAGTACTCTGCGTAGGTCTTTTTCCCTTTGGCCTCTGTAAGGTTCGCGTTTATTGACATAGCGACAATCAGTAGATGCTTTTTATCCTGCCAGAACAGACTGAAATGAGACCATGCAGGTGTTTAAATGGTTTATTAGAAAGTTTAAATTATTCAAATTTGCGTTATTAATGAAGCAATTACGCGATATGGTCTGGTGTTTCGATGCACTGCAGGTTCACATCGAATAATAATTTGTCATATCAAAGATCGGAGACGCTTCAGATAGATTTTTAGACTTGGTTGGGAAATATAACAATATTTATTTGTTATCATTAACATCAAATACACACATCAAACAGCAGGAGCCTGAAAATGTAATGCATTAGTTGATAGTTACCATGCTAATAAAGCGATCATTAACAACATCCGCTGGAAGTGCACTCTAACCCCGTTAACGTTTGAAAGCATGACAATGACGCCTAGGTACCCAGCCACGGATAGGGCACAGCCAGGCATACTTGTTCACACATACTCCACTGCCAGGAATTCTCATAATAAGTGTTGTTGCGTATCATCATCATCGTATGCAATCTGTCGAAAGGACTAATTGGGTGATTGATTTCCTAAGTAATATACAGATTTAGCCAAGCTTAAGAACGGTCCGATCGATTTCGCGTCAAAAAATCATTTTCCTTTAAACTCTGCCGATGGAAAGGGTTTGGTACCCAAATAACTGGATTTCTTTTTTGAAAAATATTTATTTTTGCTTCACTATGATAGCAAACTCATTTTAGCCGATTTGAGCCCTTCTGTGGCTGATTTTTAGACCAAAATTTGTCGATATTTATGGCGTTGCTACATGAAAATTAAATAAGCCATTGAATTGATTTAATGCCTGACACCTTTAAAGAATTGAAAACCAAAATATCAATCGTTTTCAGTTTTTTTGTTGAAGTACTGGAATCTCGAAAACAAACCATACTATTTGGCTTACGCGAGGACCGCCGGCTAATTGTCGAATTCGAGAGCTTGTTTCTTAATTGTGGGTCAAAATTCTGAAGTAAAATTAATGCCAAATGAGAGGTCTAGGTTGATTCTAAAAGGTGTCCGGGTCAAACCTGCGGAAATTTCCCGGAGCGCCAATAAGAGGCAGTCTGAATTTGGCTTTCAGGGCGCTTTGCAATTTTCTAATTTTGTAATTTTTTTCTAATTTTAGCTCCCTTTCCGTTCTATTTTCAGTCGTTTTTCGAAACAGTCCACTATTTCGGAGTAAAACAGCGTCGTTATTGCTCCGAAATAAAAGCAGAAGTTATTGGTTGCCTTTTAGGGAGTTTAGTTTACAACTAATATTGGAAAAATTTTCTTTTCTTTCATTTACCCGGTATTTTTTAAAGCGACCGTAACAGGTGGTGAATAATGGACCTCTTTAACCTCTTTAGCTTGTACGATTTCTTCTCCCATTTCAGACCACGTGATGTTCCCAAGGGAATTTTCTTTTTTCTTTTTACATAAGTTATGCATACATATTCAAGTGCAGAAGAAGACATTTGAAAGAAACGGTTCCCTGGAGTAACATCACGTGGTCTGAAAAGGGAAAACATAACGTACAAGCTAAAGAGGTCTATTCAGGCCTGTAATTCTTTTTTTTTTTTCAAATAAGTTATTCGAAGTGGTCTGAGCAGTAAATTTTGTTTGATCTTTTCTGTTTTATGTATATATATGTAGCTACCTCATTTAATTTTAAGTTAAGATATTATATTAAAGAATGGTGAAGTCGCAATCAAAAAGTGGCATTTGCCGAATTCTATTTCTTAAACAGGCCATGGCGTATCAGTTTGTTCCTAAACTTTCAATTTTTAAGGCTAACTGTTACCTGTTTTGTTCTGCACAAAGCCACCAAGACGGCTTTATGCAGTCACTGACATGAAAGTGACAATTGCAATTAGAGCGTGAGAACGCTTTCACGGGATTGGTTGGATGATAAAGTTTATTGCGACGCGCCCTGTTACGCCTATTCCCATGTGTTGCCTTCGGTTTTTTGTTGTTAAAAATATATTCCATCCTAATTCAGACAGCAAATATGTACTAGGAAATGTACATTGATATGTTTTTTTGGCGAAAGGGGGGTGGGGGTGGGGGTGAAGGCCGTGATGAGAACATTAGAGCACTTTTGGCGGGGCGTTTTTGTTTTTCGACTTTCGCGTGCCATCTACAATTTTTTTAATACTCCCTACATATCATATTGAGCGCATATGTCTTTGCACCTAATATGCGTGAACACAGAGAGGAAATCATGGAATAGCTAACTATCAACTTTTCCTTTCAACTTCTCTGTTGCATTCTGGTAAGGAAAAAATAAGAACTAAAAGCTCCTCACTCTTCTTATAGGAAGTCTAAAGAAACGGCCCAGGCAGAGATCCGACGACACGAAGACGTTACACCAGCACCAGCATCTGTAGTCCACTGTGACCCCCCGTGGACTCCTGGGCAGTGGCGGCCTAGTTCAGAATCATCGGGTAGCGGTAATGAGGAGAAGGAGGAAAATAAGTTGCCAGTAGACCACGTATTGGACGCTTACAACGGTGCGATGGCACAAATTTCAGGATTATCTAAAGATGTGAATGTCGAGTCGAACAGCTTACGTTTAGGATGAAGGTGGAATGGGAGAAGGCCACTGAGAAAGAAAAGCGACTCTGTGAAGAGAAAGTGGGTGAGGCCTGTCGTGCATTGTGTGGAGTTATCGCGCCAAACGCCAGAGAAGAGTTATTCCATTATGTTATCAAACGCGAAAAAGCAGCAAATAATGAGTTGGATGCACTGAAAACCGCATACAAACATTCACCTCCAAAAAAGCCAGAAAACCAAAATACTGAGTATATATGCACTCTGCTATGCCTCAACCGAGCTCCAACAAACCCATGCGCCGTTTCAGAAGCTAAGCGACCGCCGGATCAAGAAAGCGAGAAATCATGCAAAGATAGTAGGAGTCAGTTTTCGGGTTGAGAATACTGTTCATCATAGGGTGCGAATTTATCCAGCTAAGCTAAAACATTTTCTTTTATTCATACATCAGCCCTACTTTTACCAGGATGTTTCGCACAGCACTAGAACCGTTAAACTTGACTCTGGCCAAGAAATGGCCATGCCCAACGTAGTACGCACAGTAGGGTGGTCTACAATGGTCATACAGATGCGATATCGAGAGAAAAAATCAGAGTGGTTTGGAAAGCGCGGTATGAACTGGCACATCAGCTGCATCGTGTCCAAACCAGCCGTTGAAGATCATTTAGAGCTGGTGTCTTATGTTCACCTGTCTGATAGTTGTTCACAGGATTCATTCGCCGTCTACGCGATATTGGTAGACCTCCTGAAGAACGTCAAAGCTGTCAAACCTCAGATCACAGGAGCATTGTTGAGATTGGACGGAGCGGGAAGCTACCACAGCAACACCCTCATCGCACCTCTGCATCGTATTTATGAGTTATCAGGCATAAAGCCGTTGAGGTACATTATATTAGTTTTCTAAGTTTGAGGTTACATAACTTGAGCAGCCGTTGGTTTTACTGACCAGCAACCAGCGTTCTCCTGGGCAGCCAAGACTCCACCTTGCTCCTGGCTCAAGATCGCTGCCTCGCCCTCCTTATAAAACCGACACTGAAAAGGCTTATTCACCTGCGCGCGCACACTTTTGAGGGAGATTGTATGACCAAAGCTGCGAAAAAACCCTTATCAAGGACTTGCTTTCTTACTGAAACTCAAATAGAAATGAAGCATATTTTAGAGTAACTTTTGGCGTTACTGCAATGAGGAGCAAGGTGTCATCTCGGCGGCAGACATTCACGGCCAGTTAAAGAGTGTACGGCTGCAGTCTGTGAACTGGACAGGACTGGGCTGGAAATCAAGGTTAATCGTATCCCCAATTTTAGCACTTTTCACAACTTCTTGTACGAGGAAGACGGTCCCCCGAATGTGGAAAGCCTATGATATCGGTCAAGGAAAGTTTGTGCCTTGGTCCGATCTCGATTGCCCTTCAGAGCACCGGTGACGACTTGCAGTTTTGGGACGTTCAACCGAGAACAATGGAGCTACAGAAAGAGTCAAATACAGAGGCACGGCTGTTCAAATGCAATGAATCTGGCTGTTCGTATACTTTCCAATCTTACGGAGCTCTACAAAACCACTTGAACTTTGCTAATAATGACCCTATCAGCACAAGCGAAGAGAGTGTGTACGATAAGTTGCGTCGAGACTGGGTGGCCAGGGTTTCATCTCTATCCATAAGTGACCAGGGGAAGAAGACCCCAACAGCGCGAGCTAGCGGTGACGAAGGAGCAAAATCTAGGTCAAGACACTCCACTGCAGGGTGGGCACTACAAAAACCCAGGGGTAGTGGTCAGCGGTTCTCAAAGAATGTCAAATCCAGAGTCGTTTTAACGTCGGCGTGCAGACAGGACGGAAATGCGATCCCGGTCAAGTCTTAGCAGAGATGAGAACTGCAAAACAATGTGATGGGACAAGATGATTTTCCCGAGCCGAATGGCTGACGAAAGTACAAGTGCGACTTGCAGCAACGCAAAAGAAACAGGTGTCAAGGGCCGCAGCTGAGAGGACGAGGATGAGCAACTGGAACAGGAGGCGATGCAGCGTGAACAACTCGAGGAAAAGGGGAAAGACATCCAAGAGATTCTCAACGAAATAGGACTGACGCATCCGATCACATACGATGGCTATGACATTTGTGAACTGACCAAAGCACGAGCTTTATCGCGCTTTACTGTGAAAGAGCTAAAGACCATGTGCGCCTATTTTGAGCTCCCGCGGAAGTCAACAGACAGAAAACCTGATTTACTTTCACAAGTCAAAGTCTTGTGAAGGACTGTTCCTGGTCGTAGATATTCTGCGCTAGCAGGCACACCTAGACTGGGACGGACACCATTTGAAAAGCCCAAGGAGGGTTGCACACTGCATATTTGCCATGCATGAATAGTATTGTTTTTGTTTTCGTGGATTTGCTAGTCTATTTATCTCCATCCAGTTTACTTTTCTAATGATCCGTCCCTAAGACAAAAATATTCGTTTGAAAGGGACAAGGTGCACTAAAACAATAATCTAGCAAGGAAAGGCTCAGGTGCTATTTCTTCATTGTTCCATTCTTTAGGTACCGCTAGTTGACCATGCCCTTTTCGCTGTCCTATTAGCCTGTGAAAGCGAGCGTTTTTGTGGGCTTCGGGAGTAAAAAAAAAACAGGAAACCGAACGGGGAGTGACGGTGACCCTCGAAAACACTTGCTTCGTCTACTGTTCCACCAAAGAAAACTAGGATCTTTTTTATCCGTTTTTTTAAGAGGTGGGATGCTTGTTGAAACATCTATGTATGGCGGTTTTGTATTGGGAAGACCGATGCAATGAAGAAACGTGAGCGTTTAGAGTGGGTGCAGAACGGGTGATCGCGTGACCTGATTGTAATTTCAGTGTAAATTTGTTGAATAATATAATAGGTTGTTTACCCCGGGTACTTGACATGTTCGTTAGTTCGAAGCAAGAATTAGATCTATTAGAGCACCGAACCTAGGACCCCGGATATAACATAGGCCAAAGCCAGTTTATATGGTTGTTGACTTTACAAACCTAGTTTAATCTAATATTGCAGTTTGTAAATAAAAAGTAACAATCAACTAGCGATTCGCGACTTAATCGTAGGCCTGTACTGAAAATAACTCACTCATCGTTTCCTTTCAAGTAGTGCATGATTGTATTCAACAGCTAAAATCACTAGGTATTCATTATTCAATATAAACTTGCAAAATATCTAAAAATTCATCTCGATGAATCAGCTTTTCTTTGATTGTTGAGGCGCGTAGCTTGGATCAAACACTCACCCAACCCCTAGCAATGTCACTTACCGTGACCTTTCCGCGGTGGGGAACTGAAGAAGTGACGAAGTTATTCCAATACTCTATTTCTATTTGCTGTTAGTTGTAAACTAAACGCTCCAAAAGACAGCAAATAACTTCTGCCTTTTTTATGAGCAATAATGACGGCATGTTATTCCGTAATGGTTCATTATTTCAACAAATGACTAATAATAAAACGGAAAGGGAGCTAAAATTAGAGAGTGTTGTTTATGCTAACAGAGGGCTCTGAAAGCCAAATTCAGACTGCCGCTGATTTGCGTTTGGGGAAATACCCGGAAGTTTGACCCGGGGACCATTTAGAATTAACCTAGACCTCTTATTTGGCATTCATTTTACTTCAGAATTTTGGCCCACAATTGAAAACCAACCTCTCGAATTCCACCATTAGCAGGTGGTCCTCGCGTAAGCCAAATAGTATGGTTTGTTTTCGGGATTCCAGTATTTTTACAAAAAGAAAAACGGTCGATACTTTGTTGTATGACTATTTAAAGATATAGAAAACTTCAGGCATTAAGATTATTTCAAGAGCTTTTTTCGTTTTCATATAGCGACGCTGTCAATATTGATACATTTTGGCCCTTAGATCAGCGCCGAAGGGCTGAAATCATTTAAAATGAGTTTGGCTTTGTAGCGAAGCAAAAAAGCATTTTTTTCCAGAAAGAAATCCAGATTTATTACTTAGGTACCAAACCCATGTAATCGGCAGCGTTCAAAGGAAAATTATTTTTTGACGCGAAATAGATCAGACCGCTCTTAGGGACTTAATGTTTCCGGTTGGTGCTTTAATAATTAAATCATTTTCTTTGCTTTCTTCTACAGAAAAATTCATTTCCTAACTAGTGTATTCCACGGTACATTTTACGCCAAAAACCGATATCGCATGAATCACGAAGCCATGAGTTCGAAATCGGTTTTTCCAGTGAAAAATACTTTGGAATTCACCAGTTTGGCAACGAATTTTTCTTCTATTGGAAGTTTGTAGATGATACAAATTGCTCTCTGAAATTGTTCTCAAGAGTTGTAACAGCAATGCACAGGGTATAGTTGGCAATGTTACTAGTTAGTCATATAAAAATAGAGTCCAGTTGAACTCTGACAAGTGCAAAGAATCTAGAATTAGCTTCTCTAAACAGCCACCCTTATTTGATCCGCTTATTGTTTATGGGAAAGAATTAGAAGTTGTAAAATCAGCTAAGGTATTAGGTATTACAATAATTAGTGATTAATCATGGAATGACCACGTTGATAGTGTAATTAAGAAAGTTAATAAGGGAATGTATTACCTAATTTAGCTAAAAGGTGCTAACGTTCCTCCAAAACATCTGTGCTTATTCTATGTAAGTTGTATCAGATGAGTCATCGATTATGGAATTTTTAGCTTTTAATTTACAACTCTTAACCACTGTATTTTAAGAACGAATTTAAACGTATAGAGAAGAGAGTTGTCTCTATTATTTGGCCAGATTGCGATTATCATACTGGGATCGAAAGCTTGGAGTTTAACGGGATAGAAGATCACCACAACCATCTTTGAAGATAGTTTTTCTTTCTCTTTTTATCGGTTGAGAATAACGAAGACCACAAACATAGGTAACCTTTACCCGTAAGGCATGAAAGCAGATATAATTTACGTAAGAGCCATAAGTATAAAGTTCCACCTGTTCGCACCAGCCGAGCAAGGAATTCGTACATGCTGTCCATGTGTGGATGATTTATGAGCCCTTCCCACAACATGGGCAGCGAAGATGTTTTCCTTGTCTCGGTGTCCTTCGCTGCTGTCAAGTTTCCTTTTGATTTGATTTTGAATTGTAATTTGTTGTATATAATTATAAAGTTGTAATTTTTGTAGATAATTTATAATTGTATATACATACATATAGATTACTACGTAATTCAGCTCTCGGGTTGCAAATAATAATTTAAGAAACTAGTACCACAACTACTACTACTACTACTACTACTACTACTACTACTACTACCACTACCACTACCACTACCACTACTTCGAAAATGACTTTTCATGAAGAGTTCACGGTATAATCAGGTAAGTTTGAATTTAGTGGTCCTTGCTGAGTTCGACTTATTTCTTACAAAAAGGAGTTAACCTGGCTTGAGCCTGTCATCCAATATCAAAAACCACTACCTGGTCAGCGGTCAACTAATAGAAGCTAACCTCATGAGGTCTAAACTTGAGTCCGCGATATGGTTACGTGATACTGGTCAGGGGATACCTTGTTTTGACAGTTGTCAATTGACTTTAACATGGATGTCCAATATCAAAGATGTACGCTGTAAACGGCCCCATGTTGGGCGTATTGATTATTAACGAAGCTCCACAGCCCGAATGGAGGACCACACTCATAGGAACCCAGCGGTAATGCTCGAAGGCACGTACATACATCTCATACATCTGGGCCTCATCAGTGCAGTGCTGGAACATGTAAATGTAAATGCAAATGTATATACGCAATTATTTCATATATAGGGGGAATTTACTGTATATCGCTGATCAACTTGAGTATAGTGCATAGTGACGCGATCCTCACTGCAGAAAATGTGCGATTCTCCTCAGAGATTGCCATATAAAGTTACGGTCTTTCCAATTCGGCTGAATGGCCGGGTTGGTTCAGGGGCCTAGTGGTAAGGCATCTGACCGGTAACTAAGGAGACCCGGGTTCGATTCCCGGCTCAACACATTTTCACTCATTTCCTTTGGGGTTGAACAATTTTTTCTTGACCGATTCTAAGAACAGTTCAAGTTCAGGGAAACGAGACACGGGGGCTTTCCAACGCCTGGTTTTCCTAACCGTCGGGAAAATAGGCCGGCTGTTATCCACAACAGAGTTGTTGAACAGGAACGATGTTTAGGCTCTGTTTACAGCTGTTGTTGCTTCGACTTCGGAGTTTCTTTTTCAAAACTATTTAAAGGAATGACAGAAAGAATGCAACCGAAAAAAGGGTTTGTTGTACTTCCTACCCGATTTGGCAATAGTGTTGTTTACAGTTCCGAACTTTCTCGGAAACGACTCGAAAACGTATGTAGTTGTGGTAACTCCATTGGAGTATATTCGGAAGCAACAAGTTCCAAAAGGAACCGAATAGAACTTTAGTGCTGCCACATTCGGGGAATCAGCCGAGTTTGACAGACAAATTCGGTATTGTTTACGGAAGCTCTGAACAATGGTTTAGTAACACACTTCTTACATAATGATAGTTGAGTAGCTGCTGCTGGAAAACTAGACATTTTCCTCATATTACAGTGATATAAGCATCTTTTATTGCCACCTCAAATAATCGAGTTTAAATAAAGCACGATTCGTACGTTACAACAACTAAGAAAAGGAAATTGGCTAGGTTTCCAACTGTCAATTTTTAAGAGGTTTAGGTTTTTCCTTTTCATCATATTCTAGATCACAAAAATGTTTTACGAAAATAGGAAAATTGTTTATACTTGGTATTATTTCCTTGATTTTACATGTTCATATAAAATATCTAGCTGCAAGAAAGTACAAGCAATGTTGCAAGTGGGAGAAGACAACTATTTTTAGTCCTAATTAATATCAATACTAATTCTATGGAATATTTCTTTTCTTTTATTGTTACTTGATTCCTTGTGAGTAGGTCTTGAAATCTTCCCCAGAAAGAAAAACTCTCTCTGCAGTGCCAGAATAAGTGAGCTAAGGATTCTTTATCATTCTTACAGAAGGTGCAAATGTCATGATTTTTTAGGCCAATTTTGTGAGGGTAGTCGTTTGTGGCTTGTGGTTTGTGGAAGACAATTAGTTTGGAGGCCTTACGGTAAAAAGGAATTTGATAAACCGCATTCCAGTTTATCGACTCAGGGATTTCCAGGTTGCAATCTACAATCCATTTTTTTTGGCTGCTGCTATAGGGATGGTCTGCTTCAATTAAACTGATGAGTTTGTTATACACAAGTTTATTTGGTTTATGGGCTTGAAAGAATTTAACGGGAAAAATGTAATCTTCATTGGTATCTGAACGAATGTCATTTTCTCTGGGGCTTTATTGCTGCTATGATGCCGTGAAAAGTAAGAAAATTTAATTTTATGTCGAAGCCCTCCCTGAACTCAGCCAAAGAAAGAAAATTGCTTCCATCTTTCATCGAGTGTCTAACTTCATGTACTCCTTTCGTAGCCCACGTATAATAATAAATTGGACTATTTCCCACTTTAATTAGAGAATTGTGCCACAGATTCATTTACCGAAACTGTTCGTTCAAAGTGATGTCACCATTGAAGCTAATTTCGGAATCACAGTTCGGACAGGAAAGTCTCAGATATTTAATAACATTTGCGTAGATCATTTTTGTTAATATTTCCCTTAAAGATGTCCGTTCCTCCCTGTTCTGTTGAATGTAAATCGAAAAACATCTTCCACTTTCCAAGGTTGTCCTTATCTAAATATTTTTAAATCCAGGCTGATTTAAATGCTTTATTAAAAGATTTAATGTCTATCATCCTTACGCCTTTGCTTTGTGTTTACTAATGACAATGTCTCGCTTTATTTTGCCCCCCTTTCCACCCCATAAAAAGTTATAAAAGATCCTGTTGATCTCATCCAAGGCTGTATGATTTGATGGCAGGGGGGCAAGAATGTAGACAACTTGAGATGCACAAAAAAGTGACAAGGCTCTTTAATAGTACAGTAGTTTTCCCTGACACACTCAGTCTCAGGTATTTCCAGGAGCTTATAAGACATTTTGTGCTTTTTCTATTTTTGCATCATAATTTGCTTTTATACTTGCTTCAAAATCTGTGGTATCCAGACTCCTAAGGATTTACCCTTATTAACCCACTTAAGGTTGTTGTTGTTGTGGTTGTTGTTGTTTTCTTTTTTGAGGGCAAACAACTTGGCGTTGGGACCTATCCACATAACTTCTACTTTCTTGTTATTAAGTCGTAGACCAGAGATAGAACTAAACTGCGTTAAATCTTGTAGAGCTGCTGTGAATAATTCTTTAGAGCCATCTAGAATAATTGTAGCGTCGTCAGCAAACTGGCTAATTTTTATTTCTTCGCCCTGCACCGAGATTCCTTTAGTAGTTTTATTTTATGTCATTTTTTTCTGCCAAAAGTTTCACACAAAGAATAAAAATATACGGAGACAAAGGGCAGCCCAGCCTAACTCCTATCTGTAAAGTGAAAAAGGCGCTTGCCCATCCATTATTTAAGATGTAGCTTTCAATAGTGTTACGTGCTGGTATAACCAAGAGATGTCCGCGAACAAGGCATGAATGAAAATAACTCCCGAGTAATTGATGAACCGAAGTTAAACGATTTCAGTGTTTTTCATATACATACATACATACATACTTTATTGAACCTCCCCAAAGGGGCTTTTCAGGAACAATAATAATTTACATAATTATTTAAATGATTTACAAGATTAAAATAACCAATCATCACTATCAATTACATAACTACTTATCACGATATCAATCACTTCCTAAAAAATCCCTTAGCAGTTTGTTCCTTAAACGCTTCTTAAAGATTATTTCGTTGCTACAAAGTTTCAGATTAGATTCCAAGGAATTCCATATGCTAACAGTTCGGTAATAAAAAGTTCTCTGTCCAGAGGCAGTTTTAAAAAGAGGGATATTTAAAAATTGGGAACTCCTGGTTGTATAACTATTTACATCAGAACGTTTGGTGAAAATAGTGCTCAGGTATTCAGGGGCACGACAATTCATACATTTAAAAGCCAAAATGGTATTTCGATAATAAAGCTGACTGGATACTGGAAGCCACTTAAGGCGTTTCAGTTCAGGCGTAACATGATCATATTTCCGAATTCCACTTACTATTCTACTCGAAAAGTTTTGTACCGATTGTAGTTTGTCGATATTTAACTTCGAGCAGTTGGCCCACACGTTCGAACAATAAAACAATTTGCTAAAAACTAAGGCATTAATAACTATCAAAAGGGTCTTTCTGTCGAATGCATGTTTGACGCGGTTAATCTGCCCGAGAGAAGACATGCATGACGAAACGGTCTTAATAATGCGCTTGTCGTACGATAAATGAGGGTCCAACAACACCCCCAGGTCCTTTGCAGTTTCACTAGGTGATAAGTCCTTCCCTACTAAAGATAGGGTGATATCTTGAAGCTTGGGTAGCATTTTTCTGGTACCAAACACCATGAGTTTGGATTTATCAG
>NC_090894.1:5251141-5281141 GCF_036669925.1 Montipora capricornis
TATCGGAGACAACTTATCACACCTCCTCTCTACTCTGCCGCCATCATCATTTATTATTATTATTATTATTATTATTATTATTATTATTATTATTATTATTATTATTATTATTATTATTATTATTATTATTACTAGTATTACAGCTCCAGTCTGGTACTCAACCGAACCAACAAGGCAGCTATAGTTAATTTAACTAATCTCTTATAAAATCAGGGGCACCCAACGAGAATATAGTTCAAAACCACTTAAACGTGGAATTGTTAAACGTATTTTAGTATTTAAACGGTACATATAGGCATATTTTTATCCCCTAAAAATTTTGCATCTGTTCGGATTCCCTAGCTGAAAGTCTTATGGGGACCAAAAAATTCCTTTTCGAAATTTTCAGCCAGAAAAAAGGCTCCCGAAAATTCTAGGTGACCTTTTTAGGGTAAAAACCGGTGAAAATATCCAAATATTCAATATTAAATAACACACGAGATTCCAAACGAAAACAATGACCCTTTGCTGGCCAGCACATGTACGTATCTCTTGAGAATTGGAATCGGAGCTCGATGTGGAGATAGAAGTCGAGCTTGAGGTGGAGCTTGAACTGGTTGAAGTGACTCCCTGACTTGGAAGACGTGGTAGAACCTTGAACGTTCATCCAACATGTTTGTGTTTTCCCGCGCAATAGATGGTCGTGTGACTTGTCACATGTCCTCGCTCGCACCGGTTATGTATTAAGTCATACTTATTAAGTCAAATCATGATTTCACTGATATCAAATGTGAAAGTTAGATTTGAAATCATGAAGTCGTGATTTCAAATCATAGACGCATGATATGAAACCCGGATTTATTATATATCAAACCATAAATACATGATCTGAAATCAGGATTTCTTACATCAAATAATAACGACTGATTTGAAATCATGATCAGGATTTATTATATCAAATAATAAAGCCATGACTTCAACTAATATGCATTTAATATGCAAGAAATTCTGGAGTATTTTATAAAAAAATTGAGAATATTAAGGTAAATAAATTGTTTTACAATCGGCGCCCCATATTTATCATCCCTCAAGTTTTGTTCGCGATGCGTATGTAGACTTTTTATACAAGTTTTTAGGGTTTCTTTGATTCTCTCACCCTCCTCCACAGAGACATATTTGTTAGAAGTTCAACTTGTTTTCTTCTTACTCCCAGGTCCGTCTTCTGGTTTATTTTCCCCGACACTCGCTGTCCTCAGGCTTTTTTTCCTCTTGCTCGAAGATCCCTTAATTAAGAGACTCCTCATACGACGACATCTCTGATGCGTCTTCGCTACTTGATTTGTCGGGAAAGGCATTACTGCTTCCGTCTGAGCTACTGCTATTTTCCCCACTTTCCGAGTCTGAATGGATGAAGTTCTGAGCAAACACTTGCCTCAAACTTGAAAAGGAAACTGATGACAGAAATTCGATATTATCTTCATTCACGAAAGTAATTTCGGACGCCATTTTTAAAATCTTTATTTGCGGGGCGCCCTCACAGAATGTACGCGCGTGTAGCCCACTAGATGGCGAATACCTTTTTTTTCTAAAAATAGATTTTTTGGCACAACACATGGGATGGGGACATACCTAACAATGAAAATGACATCTTGTTACGATCTCCATCCCTGTTTATGGCTCCTGTTTATATATTAATATAAAAGTGCGACCTCTGAATATCTACATCTACATGTACATGTTCCAGCACTCGGCAAAGTCCCTTTTTGACTGGTGGCTGTTTCTGCTTAGGTGGCTTCATACACCACAAGCCTTTTCAGAGACATCACCGCCAAGCCGGCCACTTCTGCTGGAGAGAACAGGACAGCCACAACACCGGTTTCTTTATCCCTACTCTTCTCGAATAGTGTTTGGGTTCGTTAACGTCCCATAGGGAACTTATGAACATAGAAGACATTTGTGAGACGGGGCCTACGGTTTATAGTCCTTATCCGAGAAGACTTGAAAGTCTAACCATTTGCAGATTAAATTACAAAGGCAGCACTTTCTCCTCAGTTATTTTAAGATCCTGAGTGTTGATCCGGCCGGGGTTCGAACACACGACCTCCCGCATGACAGCCCGATGCTCAACCAACTGAGCCACCGGTGCGCGGGCTGTTGCGCTCTTGCGCTCTTGCGCATCGGGCAGAACAAATCGCTGAAAAAAAACGATGGCATAATCGATCTAAACCCAATATTTTAGTTACTAGAGCCCCAAGGGCTTTATTCTGACCGGGTTTGAAGAAATGTCATTTTTGGCTATTTCCCGGCCTAGGTGATTGATTATTACGCGGAGCCGGTTTTAACCTGTGTAGCAGGTGTTTGGGGAGACCACATAACAAGGAGTTTAGAGCAATCTCCACCCCAGAGCTCTGCTCTTGACTGACGGAGAGAAGAACTCTGGGGAACCCTGGAGCAACGTGTCTTCTCATTGGTTTTCGTGAAGAACAATCAAAAGCGTCTCTAATTGGAGCATTCACGTTAGCACGATGAGTGAGCAGGCGCCGTAAGGCTCAAATACCAAATTTTTGGCTATGAGAACCCTACGGCGCATGTCCTCCTACACAGAGTTTCCCAGAGCCTTGGGTCGATCCCAGGCTCTGGTGACGAGAATGAGTTTAGAGCTGTTAAACACACATGCACTAAAATTTCAGGGGTAACTTCACTTAAGTTCTTCCTAATCTCGCGATCGGCAATGTTCCTTAAGTGATTGTGGCAGGAAACACACAGATTTTTTAGAGATGTTTCGTTAAGCTAAGACACTGATCGATAGTAGTTTAAATGAGGTAGTGGCTTTTACGGCTAACGGTTAAATGGTAAGCATTTGTACGCCTAACAGTTAACTTTTTGGCACTTTTACGGCTAACGTTTATTCTTTTCCCGCTACGGTTCACTGAATTTTTAATAATTAATTGCGATTGTTTTACATTATAATATAATAATTAACTGGAAATATAATAGTTAATTTATATTGGTGTGAGGCAAACCTTCAAACAAACCTTGATCAGGATAATTCAACTTTCTAAGTGAAAGTTATCATCGCAGTTGAATGATCAGAATGCAAATACACCTCACAGTTTCAACACACTGTCAGACCGACAAGTATTGAGAATGAAGATGGTTATCAGCCAAGGGGAATTATCTTGATGTAATACTAAATTCTTATGAATATAACCAAAGAAGAAGAACTGACCCATGGTACTAGTCAGGAGAATGAACTTTTAGATCATGGAAGTGAAAGTGATCATCGTAGTTAATAAACAACTTGAGCAGCTGTGAAGAAGCCTATCCAAGCTTGAATGAGACGCGAACTCAAAACCATCTCTCCAGCCTTCTAGCAGCTAATAGCATGCAGCAAGTTTGTATTGTATCACGAAATGAGTGAGAATATATAAATTTACATAGATTTGAGCTGCTGTTAAATGGAACCGGTGGTTCACTTTGTTGAGCAACGGGCTACCTTGTGGTGTGGGAGATCGAGAGTTTGACACCGGCCGGACCAACACTCACCGGACCTCTCGTTTGACCGGACCTCTCACTTGTCCTCTTGCCTCCAGGTTTGCACTTCAGAGTATTTCTACAGTTCCAGTACGAATTTTACTTTACAGAACCGCTAACAGAAGCAGGCAAAGAGGTAAGATTCCAGGCCCCAGTTGCTCGAAGGGTGGATAAGTCGCTATCCACTGGATAACTCAATTGGTTTTGCTAGTGTTTATCTGCTGGATAGTGATTTATCCGGTGGATAGCGATATCCACCTTTTGAACAACCGAGGCCAGGAATAGAGCGTTTTCACTCACATGACCAGCAGCCACATTGGATTACTGAAACAAAATACATTATTTGCTTAAAAAAAGATTTCAATTCCCGGAGAATTAGCTTGGTACACCATCATGGCCGCCATTTCTTGGTTTTGGAACACCAACATGGCCGCCGTGACGTCATGTGGAAACGCTCTATAGAAAACCCTACGCAAAAGAGCCAATATAATAAAAACCGTATTTAACTAGCTTGTTCGGTCCGTCCTAGGAAAAAAATGGTCTCGTTGTCTTTTTTAAATTTTATGGACCTCTCCTTTCAGGCTCGGTCCACAAAAATGCAAAAAAAGACATAAATGTTAGAACCTTTATATACTTATTGATGGCCTCCCTCCCCCTCCCCCCTTCCCTTTTGGCCTTGTGAGAATAACCATACTTAATCAAGGGACTGGTTGAATTGACCGTGACCCTGCACAATCTTTTGTTGCGCATAATTTAATCGAATGATTTGATTGGTTATCTTCTCGAAAAAAAAGTGTGTTTTGTGCAGGGTCAAAGCCAAATATACGAAAAATGGATTAACCATGGGACAAAATCTGTGGAATTCTCCGAATAAGACCACCCCGTGAGCTTCCTCCTAAGCGATTAAGAAACATAATCCACAATTCAGTTTTTTTCCTACTTGCCTTCCGAACATGTTTGTGTTGATTCACCTACCATCATTCAAAAACCGATCACCTTTTTCACATTCATCTCTAAATGCTAATTATGTCGCTATTTTTTATATCTATATTTATAAATTAAATTGAACCATCCATTCTTTTCTTGAATGTATTCTTGATGCCTACCTATCTTTTAAAATGGCCTGTATAAAGATGTCTATATATATTTTTTTTTTGTTTTATATTTGTTTTCATGATACCTTAATGGCTTTCTTTTATTTTATTTACTTTTATCTTAGTCAAATTGGACAAGCTGTACAGTTCTATTGCTACCCGCCTCCACTAACCAATAGCGGTCAGTGTTTGTTCTCCTTTGTCACTTAATAATAGGAAAGCATGCAGGTGTCTTGACACTTATTTACTCAGAAAGCACGACCTCGGTACTAAAACATTTTAGGGCCACACTATTAGTATTATCAAAACGATAATGCTATAGTACTGTTGTAAAGTTAATGATTTCTTCCCTTCATCGATCCGACGATTAAGCATAACAACAACTTACTAGCTGAAATAATTACATCATATTAAATTTTAACGAAGAACTATATCCTTTCCATGGCTATCTTCCTCTGTTTTCGACGGGCAAATGTCAAGGATGTTTTGATTTTTTTAACAAACCTTAGTATCTGAGGAGGAGATTTAAAAAGACAACAGATCAACTTCGGGGACGTCGACGAAAACATGACTTCAATATATTACTTTGCACTATCGCGAGTCTTTCGTTATTATTCTATCTCTTTCACGTCGCACAATGTTTGCAAAGTATCCTAAAATAAATTGGTACGAACGGTTTTCAGATTAAAAAACTGAGAATGAAATGTTCACATTTCTATGCTCACGTTGTAATCCAAACTTCAAATTTGGCGATTTCACGTCGTTGTTAAGCAGAGTACCGTAAAAAGATTAGCTAAAATGCGTGCCGCACGTGCAACACAATTTTTTTTCCTCTTTTTAATTAGTGATAATAGGGAGCTTACGAAACGACGACGCTACAAAACAATAGGTTTAGTGAGCAAAAACAATGGCTCTGCGCGCTCTGCACGTGCGTTTTATATACATTTTGGTACATTTCTTTGCCGTCATCTCCTAAATGACGACGTGAAATGACCAAATTCAAGGTTCTGTGGAGGACGTTAGCACATGACGATTAATTTTAAGTTCTCTCGCTACGCTTCCAACCCACTCATACCAGTTTAATTCCTCGACAGTTACTACACATTTTTAACGGGAAACGACATGAAATAGCTTCGTATTGATATGAATAACGCTAACGCTATTTTTAAATGAAGTCCTCGTAGCCGTCGTCGTCCTCGTTTCGTAAGCTCCCTATTATTGCTTTGTGCCGTTGTTGTTGCCGTGGCCGTCGTCATTTCTTAAACTCCCAAACCATTGCAGCATCGCCAACGCAACAAAGCAGGACTAAAATCGATGAAACTGTGACAAGGAAAATAATCGACCGTCAAGCACCTTAGCACACTTCTTTCCCGCACTTTGCAAAACAATAATGCGCAACTTTTTTTTCTTTTCTTCAAAGCCGTTCCTACCGAATCCAGGTACAGAATAGCTCTACACATTGTGCAACGTGAACGAGAAAAAATCGTGAGATAATAGCAACAGCGCAAGTTATTTTTTATGTGAAGTTTTCGTTGCCGCAAACTCCTTCGTTTACTTTGGCTCCCTCCTGACTCCCTAGCTTCAGTTCGGTGATTGTGCTCCGGGAAGAAATATGTTTTGGGCATCTCGGTTAAACGAAGAACTAGCTTTGCTTTGTCAATCAGTCGATGAACAGCGCCATTTTTTCAATGTGGCCACGACAGCATGTCTTATTTCTGTTATCTTCCAGCAGTAGAGAAGTGGGTTCAATGAAGAGTTTACTAACACCAAAACCAAGGCATATTGTCTGATTAGTTCAAGAGTCTGGGACAGTTCACCTATGGTGCTAAGCAATAATACGATCACAGGATATGGTAGATAACAAATGACAAACGTGAGCTGAATCCATAATACACTGGCTACCGCCCTTTTGTGCTTTGCCATGCTGACTTCACCATTCTGACTACCACCGCTTGGCTCTTCACGAGAGCGCCTGTCTTGAGAGCGAATGCGATGTTTTCGGAGGTTAAAGAAAATCTTTGCATTTGAGAACATGGAGGTTGCTACACAAATACATACGAGTATGTCGTTAAATTTTGCGGCAAATTCAGAACTCTTGATGGAGACTGCGGAATGGACTGTAGCCAAAACCCAAAATGATATTATTACTCCGCACACACGTTTCAAAGTTACGGTTTCCCTGTAACCCAGTCCAAGTAATAAAGCCAGAAGTCTATCCACGCTTATGGCACAAGTGGTTAACAACGACACTGTACACAAAGCATAACTTACCACATATTCAGTGGCAAATGCGTAGTAGCAAACGCTCCAGCGCTCTTTTACTGCAGACACCCAATATATTACAGCTATAGGATCGGAAAACACACCGACACAAAGATCACTTGTCGCCAAGCTGCGAAACAACAGTTTGGACGGTGAACCAAGTGTAGACTCTTTCCGGAGGGCAACTAGTATTAAAGCGTTTCCCAAGCATGTAAAAATGCACAGAAAAACACCAAAAGTTGAGAGAAATATCAGGTGGTGGTGTATTCCTTCGGTGAAGCTTTCAGTGCAGACGTACTCTAGGTATGTTATCTTCCCAACATTTTTTGTAAGGTTCGCGTTCATTGACATGGTGTCGTTGTTAATTTTCGCTCAGCTAAACTAAATGAATTAAGACTATACAGGCGCTTTGATGGGTCGTCAAGTCTAAATTATGCAAATTTATGGTATCGGATTAATGACGCAGTTTCCTGAAGTCAGACAGTTGTTTCGGGGGTATCCGGCATGTACAAGGATTTTAGTAAACGCAACTCGACAACTCCCCAATTTGATAACAAAAATGTCTAGATTTTCCCGCTCGTGGGATTACATTAACACAGGAATCACGTGATGATATCCGTATACGTTATAGCATAAATTAAATGTTCACAGCACTCCTCGGAGTGGAATCACGACTTAGTGTTTAAACGTCTGAAAACAACAAAAGTGTCACTATGTTGAGACTGTTCATCAAGAAATGTTCATTGAAAGTACCATAGACTTCTTTCATAATGGCGTTCAAATTAGATATTCTTTTGTTGCTGTCGCAGTGAGTGACCTTAGGCCTGAAGCGAGCGAACGAGTTAGCTATGTAGCTCTCTAATCGGAAGAATAACACATTTTTCTTCCAAACGCAAGGGATTGTGGTCAAAGGCGCAAGGAATTGTGGTTATATGCGAATGGAGGAATTTCGTTTCCCTTCTCGTATCCTTAGACAAAGGATAGCTTCACTGTCACGAAGCAAAAAAATTAATTCGAAATCGTTGAATTAAAAAGGGCAAGAACTTGGAATGTTGTAGGAAACAAATCTTTTAACCGCCTCTCCAATTCTCAGGTCTGTGCGGTACATCGTTTGTAAGTTATTTGTTGAACCCTTTCACGCAACTTTATAGAGATTGTAGAAAGACGCCACGCCGTCCACCAATGCGGCGGCCAGTAATCAATGATAAAAGCACTTACTTTTCACATGAGATACATGTGCATGAATACATTTCCTAATGTACTTGAAATATTCAAACTGCTAAGAATCATAGGGGTAGACCATTCTTTTAAACAAAAAGTTCGTATCATGCTGTCAAGCAAGGAGACAATTTGAAAATTCAAAACACTGTATTTTCGAAACAAGAGACGACACGCAACTGGAATCTTTGAAAAAATATTTAATACATAGATTTAGCCAAGCCTAAAGCGGAGCTCCCGGGTTATTTATTCTTACTGGGTGTACTGTTAGTGAAAATAAAGGGTTTTAGAATTGTCCACGTTTTGTTGTTTCTGGGTACTGCTTAATTAAATCATTTTCTTCGCTTTCTTCTATAGAAAATTTCACTGCCTAACTAGTAAATTCCACTATAAACTTCACGCGAATAACCGATATCGCATGAATCACCAAGCGATGAGTGCAATATCGGTTTTTCAACTGAAATTTACTATGGAATTCACCCATTAGGATTTTTTTTTTAAATTGTACTAGTTTTAAAAGAAAACAAACAAATCCTCAGCAATCGAGTGGAAAGCAAAAAAAAGCCATTTCAGAGGCAACTGTCAAAAGTCAGTGAATAGGAATCACCCTAAAATTAGAAATCACAGACGCACTAGCTCGTGATGTGACAGATCGTTAGGAAACTTTGTCAGTTCAAGGTCAAAAAAGAGCTTTTATTGACGTACTTTATTCACATTTTGATTTTTTGTCATAGAAAAACGTCAGCTTGGCTTGGAACAAGAATCGGCAAAAATAGGGCAACCAAGAAATGAAGAACTTTAAACAATATCTCCAACAAATTACCTGTACGTTCTTTAAACAAACTTCTGAAAACACAAGCTAGTGATAATTCTTAATTTTACGAGAACTCATTGCGATTACGTGCTCATAACATAAGGGCAAAATTTTCATGTCACTGTCGAGGCACATCGAAAAATAATTAAGCAAACGGTGGCATTTTAGAGCATTTTAGAGCAATTGAAAACAAATAAGCAAAATCAACTATTTCTAAGTGCAAAAGATTCTGAAGATTGCTATTTAGTTCTAGTTGAAAATAAAAATTCGAGTTTCGTTCCTGAACAAAGGAAAAACCAATTCAACCACTTTTTGTGAAAAATAATAAACGGTTTAGTGTCAAGAAAAGAATTGGTGGAGTAACTTCTTCCACCACGTTTGAGCTATTACTGGTAAACTTTTTTGCCGTTCTCGTTCTCTTTCTCTCTTAATTCGTTTCTGTTCTAGTCATAGGTCGTCCAGGCATCATGCAAAATTATCAGATTTTCTAAAGATAAGCTTATGCCAAAAATTGCAAAACAGAAAAAAGCAACTCTAAGCAAATTAAAAAGAAACACTCAGCTTAAGTTTATATCCTTCCGATGCTTGGCTTGAATAACTGCGTAGCCACCAGTGAGGACCAAAGCTTTCATGATATGTCAAATTGGATTGAGACCGGCGAAAAATGCAGAAACAAAATATTTTCCAAACCGTTTTCCACCTGAACACGAAAAGTGTTGACTGATAAGAGTTTTAGTCGAAGTAGTATGGCCGTGTAGCCGCATCCAGCCACCCAACGCGCGCGAAAAATGAAGCTTCGTTTATGTTTAGGTGAGGTTACCTTCAACCTCCTTTAGATAAAAATTCAGAAGACCTTGCGACTTTGATTTTAAAATTTGATGACATCGCTGTGAAAACCATCTATTCTTTTCTTTCTTCTCTCGAGTGGGGTCGTTTGTAATGTCCTGTCTCATTTTGAGGTATTTTAGTTTTTGTAAGCTTTGGCAATAAATTCAGTTTAAAGATAACAAAACACGCTCTTGAGTAAAATTCATGTGTTTCGTCTTTAAATAAATAGTCTGCAAAAAAACTAATTACAAATTGCTCTGACGGACGTTTTCCTGCATGTCATGCACGTCTTGCAGTTGCACTAAGCAAACGATTATTGCACACACTAAGGAAGGACGGAAGATGTTGATTCGGCTTCATAATTCCTCTTCTCTTCAGCCTAATCTGATGACAGGTCAAAACATTTCTTGGCTTTACGCTTGCACAAAAAAGTACCGTAAAAACCGGGAGTTAACAGTAAAAGACAAGCCAAAAGACAGATAAAGAAAAATATAAGATATATAGTTATTATATAGACCTCTGAATCGAATTCTCATCGAAAGATTAATGACAATCGTTCGTAAAAGCACGAAATTTTTTGCAGTCTCTGACTTTATGAATTAAAGGAAGGGTCATGATGTTCTGTCAAAAGGAAGAAATTGATAACATGCTAGGCAACCATAAAGGTGCACGTGATCGCCTTGTGTCATTTTTTTAAAACATTGAAAGAATGTCAATCGAACGTCGTTTTCAAAGTAAAACAAGGTACTTTTTAGCCAAGAAACGTCCGTCTTTGGTTTTTTTTTTTATTTTGTTGTAATATTTATATTAAATGAATATTTACATTTCATCTGTCTGGTCAGGAAGCCGTCTTTGTCGGATTCCTGAGAAACGTATCTATTTCGACTTCAGGGTGAACTGTAATTGAAAATCTAAACACCTATGAGATACAAAAACAGACTTGCGAATTATCGCAAATCACAATGCTGACAAGCACAAAAGCAAAAGAAATGGTTAATAAATATGGAGTTTTTACTATCTGAATGTTTTTGGGTTAGAGTAAAGAGATATTTTGTTGAAAAATCTTCGTGATAAAGGAGCTATGTCACGCAAATGATGTAATTTCATGACATTCAAAATTCGCAAAAAGCATAAGTTTAATGATCTTCGCACTAGTAAGTCGTAGCAATAAATTGGATTAACCAGGAAGTTAAATAAATATTGTTGGCTTCCCAAATAATCTTCATTTTACACTATAATGACAAAATAGATCTTTCTCTGAGGTTAAAAACTTGGCTACCTATTAATCATTTGTCAGAGAGAACAAATTCCTGTCTCCTCGCTTATCACATTTCAACGCACGTATTCAAATTTTTGTAAGCTCGAATATGATGAATTCATAAATGCCGCCTTTTCTGGCTGGAAATTTATCGAAACAAACAACATATTTGCTATTAGAGGCAAAACGCCCTTCCTATTTCATTGCCTGCGTGAAGACAAGAAACCCAATCGTGTCAAATTACCATACGCAACAAAATAAATTTCAGGATCAAACCCTTTCCTGAAAAACCTTTTCTTTGAATAATGAAGCACAAATTGGACGATAAGCTTTCTTTCAAATAACTATTGGCTGTCACATTTCCAATTATTTCTTACCTGAAAACTGTTCAGAGTTGAGTACAAATAAATAGAAGTAGCCAGACAACAATGATCACAAATCCACAAATCGATTCCTTCTCTGTCTTTGATGAACCCATAAGTAACCAGAGAATTTTCCATTTGGTTTCAGTGTTGTACATAACATCACACTTGGTAAAATATTAGAAATACAGCACATTTTGATTACGGCTCGACGGGCGAAAGATTGTTGTCGAAGTCCATTACTCGTCGCTTTTAAGGTTCCAGATTTTTTTTTTCACTGCCTGTCTTGTTTATCTAGTTAATGTTCCATTCGTGAGCTCCATAAGGGTATATTTTGTTTAAAGATGCACTAAAACGCCATTGGCATTTCAATGACTTTCGACACCATTTGCAGGTTAATGAAATGTTCTCCTGTGTCCACCTGAGAAATGTACGCATTTTCGCTACCTCCTCATCAAACCTAACAAAATACGCTCAGAAGACTCTATGCACAAAAGGCACCACTTAGGAGGGGAATGACGGGAATGACTTTTGCTGACACGGAAAAAAAAAACAAAGAAATTCACCCATTTTCCGATTGGGATTGCCATACTGGCAACGTACCCAGTAATAAGCCTTACTAGCTTCGCTACGAGGAGGATAGTAGGTCTAATTAACGTAAATACAAGGGATTGTAAATGTGGTCGCCATTTATGAAAGTGGTCTATTACGTCACTTTGTTACTCAGAAACTTCAACCGGAATTAATTAAGTGCTGTATGGCTCTACGCAGTACTTGTGGCTTTCGACTGTCACTACTTGCAATCTTGATCTTTAATTTGCTAATCGAATCTGACCATCTCTACCATGAAACAGTCCCTTAAGTTTGGTCAGTTTCCAAAAAAGTCTTTTTGTTAGATCAGACTTCACTATCACAATATCGCCTATGGAGATTAGGCTCTTCTTGTTTTTTCTTTTGAATCTCTCGCTGGCACGTTTTCGCAGGTTCAAAAGGTACTCGAGCCGCCATCGACTATTAAACTGCTGTAGCAATGGCTGATGATGCTTCGCTCTCCTTGTCAAAGTGTTGTTGACACTAATGATTTCGAAGTGTTGGTTACCTGGCGTGAGAGTAACTCGCCTGCCGTTAATCATGTGTGATGGGGTGAGAGGAGTCGTAACTGCCTCTTCATTATCATAGATGTATGTCAACGATCGAGCATTGACTATTGCTTTAATCTCTATCAGTGGTGTTTAAAGCTCATCACAATCTAGTGTCGAGCGTCGCATTGCTTGCTTCAAACACTGTTTCATTCCCTTAACAATTGGTTCCCAATACCCTCCCCACCACGGTGCTTTTCACTGGACGAGAAAATGGAGTTTACATGGGAGCAAATATGCCACACAGTTTACTGCTGTCGCAAACGTTTAATTTTACTTATTTTTACATGAGCTCGGATCCCTTTGTTCTTTTCGTGCATGGGGAATATATTACATAACTCTCAAATCAACTGTCTGAAAAGCTGGGTTTGTTTGAAGGGAAGAGCGGGGCTAATGAACAGCCAATTTAAATGCGAGGGGATTATGTGTTTATATGCAAGGGGGATAAGTGACTTATCCCCCTTGCATATTAATACATAATCCCCCCGCATTTAATTAAATAAATTAGCTTTTCATGAAGAACAAATTTACAAATGTTTATTACTGGGTTGCCTATGGGCAAACCCAGTCAAGGTCTTCGTTTAGTTTGTTTGTTTTATTTTTTTTAGTTTTTTTTTTTTTTCCGTGTCGGTAAAAGTCTTGCCTGTCACTCCCCTGGTAAGTGGTGACTTTGTGCATAGAGCCTTCTGCGCGAATTTTCTTAGGATCGAGAGGGTAGTGGAACTGCGTAGATTTCTCTAGTGGACACAGGAGAATCATTAACTTAGCCTGCAATGGCGTCGAAAGTCATGTAACGCGAATGGCGTTTTAGTGGATCCTTAAACAAAATATACCCTTATAGAGCTCAATAGTGGAAAGTCAGTTGGATACACTACGCACGCGGTGAAAAACCAACACTTGGAATCTCAAAAGCGACGAGTAATGGACTTCGACAACAATCTATCGCCCGTCGAGCCGAAATCAAAGTGAGCTGTATGTAGAACACTGAAACCAAATGGAAAATTCTCTGGTAACGTATGGGTTCAACAAAGACAGAGAACGATTGAACGAATCGAACACCTTACGTGGATCTGTGATCAACTCTGCACAGTCTTCAGGTAAAAATAATAATTGGAAATGTGACAGTCAAGAATTATTTGAAAGAAAGCTTGTCGTGTATTTTGTGCTTCATTATTCAAGGAAAAGGTTCTTCATGGAAACGGTTTGATCCTGAAATTTAGGTTGTTGCAATATTGCGCATATTTGACACGATTGAGTTTCTTCTCTTCATGCACGTAATGAAATAGAAGGGGTTTTTGCCTCTAATAGCAAATATGTTGTTTGTTTCAACAAATTGTTCGCTGGAAAAGGTGGCCTTTATGAATTCATCATGTTTTATGATATGCGAGGTTAACTGGATAGTTTTTATGGCAATAGTAAAGCATTCTCTTGTCAAAATGAGGTTAGCGTCATTCTGGTGTGTTAAGTTAATTAAATCGTGAGTTTGTATTTGCCGTCTGCCGCGTAACCTTGATTTCAACTCTCAAAATTACCTCCAGAACCTACTTTTTGCGTAGAATAAGCTTTTAGAATGATGTTCTTGTCTTCTGTGGTGATACGAAGGGTTCGTAAACATTTTGTGAAAAAATACTTATAACGGATCACACGCGCAACTTGATCGCCCGATTAAGCATAACATCCACTTGGCCATTTGACATCCCATTGAAAAAAACTCGTAAAATATTCGCGGACCGGTCGATTTCTCCGAATTGAGAAAGATTTTAAACAATAACTTAAAATTCCTGTGTTAAGCATTTTGTCATCGTTGTGTAAAGCCAAGAAATGAAGTTTACTTGGGAAGCCAACAATATTTCTTTAACTACCTTGGTTGTTAATCCAATTTATTGCTACGACTTGCTAGTGCGAAGATTGTTTACATGAAAGTCACGTTTTTGCGAAATTTGAGTGTGATGAAATTACATCATTTGCGTGACAACATATCCCCTTTACTCTAACGCAAAAACATTAAGATAGTAACAAACTTCATAATTATTTGACCATTTCTTCTACTTTGGTGCTTGTTAGCATTGTGATTTGCGATAATTCGCAAGGCTGTTTTTTGTATCTCATAGATGTTTAGATTTTCAATTAAATGGCTCGCGATTGTGTAAATAGTGCACCCAGAAGTCAAAATAGATACGTTTCTCAGGAACCCCGACGAGTAATGGACTTCGACAACAATCTTTCGCCCGTCGAGCCGTAATCAAAGTGAGCCGTAGTTCTAATATTGCACCAAGTGTGGCGTTTTGTACAGCACTGAAATCAAATTTCATTAATTATTGTTAGTCAAAAATTATTTGAAAGAAAGCTTGTTGCTATATTTCGCTTGATAATTCATGTAAAGGGTTTTTCAGTAAAGGGTTTGATGCTAGTCGCGTTTTTGACACGGAGTGTGTTGGCAGCTTGTTTGCACGCACGCAATGAAATGGGAAGTTTTTTCTTCCCTGTAATAGCAAATATGTTGTTTGTTTCAATAAAATTACTTTTGGCTGGAAAAGGCTTTTGTGAGATTTTTCTGCCCGTTCTGAATAGCGTTACCTATTATCCAAGGTTAACTAATTTGCATATGTGTAATATTTGTTTACACGTCTTAAAAAGTTTCGTTAATCTTAGTTATTGCGCACAGGGAGAGCTACCTCAGATCTTTGCCGCTTTTGGGGTTTGGTTTCGGACGGCCTGGACTAACAAAATTTGTTTGGCCCTTCCAAAAATGTTATAAAATTTTCAATTTTTCAAGCGTGGAAGCACTGAGAGTCTGAGACACAGTAAATTATTTGTTAACCACAAGTGTCAATCACACCGAAATAAACACCAAATACTCCGACTAAGAAATAGAGATTTAATTTTCTTGATTGACATTTTCCTTCAAATCATCATAATCATGGCATGTAAATTGACAAATCTGTCAGATTTCACCTCTGACAAAACTTTGTCCTGCTCCCAGGCAGGACGACGGCATCTCGAAAGTTTGGTGAGCCTTCACAAAGTAATCACCGGGCGCACTTGTCTCTGGGAACTGGTGACAGATTTTATCGCAGAATAAACAAAAATTTGCCCAGTGCGTCCGGGCCCTTTCCATGATTGCCTCATAAAGAAAGAAATCTGTCAATAGAAAACCGTTTCGAGTATGCGACATGCGAGGATCTTGCCCGTGGTGATTTGGCTATGAATTATGAAATCATTTTTCGGTAATGTTTTTGAGCTGTTCGCTTTGCTTTGCGGCAGTACAGAGTTAAAACAATCCATTTCTATTCCTTTTGAATCTGTTGTTACGCCTTCTGTGTATCATCTCGAGAACGTGACCAGCTGTGTTTGCGGTAACATTTGGGGTAACAGCAACCACTTGACATGCGAAATGAAATAGCTGATCATGATTGGAGGATTTCGATCCTCTGCATAATGCCTTGTTGACAGGCAGAATCACATGATTGAGTAAAACCATTTCATTGTCACTCCTGCGCGATCAAATTGTGGTGAAGTTAGTTGCCTTAGACCAGAATTAGTAGACATTAGGTGTTTTGTCGCCATGTGGCTTGTTGTTGTATTGAGCTTCTTGCTGGGAACGCTCAAACCACTCACTTATGCACACGCCGTTCGCGGTAGACCCACACCAAAAGACGTCATTGAGCGAATGTTTTGGCCCGGGTCGGTCCGCGAACTGAAAGAAAGCTATATTGAGAACAAATGTGCACTAAATGAGCAAATATATGAAAATCATGATATGAACTACACTGATATGAACCGCTTTGAAACCAAATACCAAACAAGAAAAGCACAGAACTGTGAAAGTCTCCAAGAGAAGAAAGTTGGTGAGCACAAAGTCAGTACTGATGCCATCGAGTCGCAGAAAGATAGTCTGCTGAGCCGGATGCATTTAGTTAAAATTCTGAAAAAGAAGGTGAATTTTCTATCCATTTGTATTATTATGGCTGTTTGTTTTCTGCTATTACTGAATTTCTGTGTATTTCGAACTGTAATGCTATTTCATATTCAACTATTTGTATCGTTTGGAATTATCCTCACTAATGTTGTCAGCATTTTGTACCATGCCTGGTGCAGCGTTTTATGTTTGAATGAACGTATTTTGAATGCATTCAATGACAGTGACCTATTTGAGAAAGGCGCACAGCTATCTGTTGTTGTCGATGTTGATAATGAAGAATCAATAAATGACTTGCAACTTCGATCTCGTTATTCTAAGTTTGTTTATTGTAAATGTGTAAAAGGGCGTCGCCATGTTGTTCAAAAGGATCGAGAACCAAGCAGAATTTCAGCGAAACAGCTAACGCGAGCCTTGCAGGAGAACATATATGAGAATGCCGCACAGCCATCTGTTGTTGTGGATATTGATAATAAAGAATCAGTAAATGACTTGCAACTTCGATCTCGTTATGCTAAGTCAGCGAAACAGTTAACGCGAGCCTTGGAGGAGAACATATATGAGAATGCCGCACAGCCATCAGTTGTTGTGGATATTGATAATAAAGAATCAGTAAATTACTTGCAACTTCGATCTCGTTATGCTAAGTTTGTTTATGGTAAATGTGAAGGAGGGCGTCAACAAAGGGACCGAGAACCAAGCAGAATTCCAGTGAAACAGCTATCACGAGCCTTGCATAAGAGCAGATCTTTCAGGAAATTAGTTCGAAAATATATTAAAAAGAACGTACCGAAATCTTCTGCCATGCATTTATTTACGAAATTGAGTGTACTTAATCGTAAGTTAGACTATTTGTATGTGAGACTAAGGTCTGCTGCTAAGAAGAGGAGTACACAAAGGACGTGGTGGACAGCAAATCGAAAGAAAAAACCTAAAGCTCGCCGTGGAAGAGTGAGACTTAGGTGTAACTATACTTCAGTAAGATCTGTTTATAAGAACGTTAACCATAAGATGAATCATACAGAGTTAAAGCTGTCTAATGATATAGAGAAAAACCCTGGGCCCATTGATCATACCAAAACTATTCAAGCGCCTTATAGTCAAGGCAATGTGGAATTGTTCGGCCAGAATGCAGGCACTCAGTGTGTAGCAATGTCTCTTGCTTCACTTATCTATAATTACAGGAATAATATTATCTCATCAGTGGACTTGATTAACATCATGAACATTGGTAATAGATGAACATGTGCAGCTCTTGTCTGACAGAGCAGAGTGGTACAAATCACTAAATCCTGCAGAAAAAGAACAACTCTTGTCTGACAGGGCAGAGTGGTACAAATCTCTAGATCCTGCAGAAAAAGAAAAACTCTTGTCTGACAGAGCAGAGAGGTACAAATCGCTAGAAATTTAATGTATGAAATTTATGTATGAAGTAGTAGCTATGGTAAAACAGCTTGGAATACCAACATGGTTTATGACATTATCCTGTGCTGACCTTAGGTGGCCTGAACTTTTTCAGATTATTGCAAGAACACAAGGCAAAAATCTAACAAATGAACAAGTTGATGCTTTATCTTATAATGAAAGATGCTCAATGCTGAATGTAAATCCTGTTGTTGTTGCTAAGCACTTTCAATATAGAGTTGAAACATTCTTCACTGAAATTCTTCTAACTAATGCAAACCCAATTGGTAAAATAGTATACTATGCACTCCGCATTGAGTTTCAGATGAGAGGCTCTCCTCACTTACATGCTTTAATATGGACATCAGATTGCCCTGAACTAACACATGATACCAAGGAAGCTTATATCCATTTCATAGATGAACATGTGCAGGCATGCCTTCCTGATCAGAGTCAAGACCCTGAGTTACACGAGCTTGTAAAAACCTACCAAAAGCACAGTCATTCAAAGACGTGTAGAAAATACAAAAACATTAAATGTAGGTTTAATTTTGGGCACTTTTTTACAAACAAGACTATTGTGGCTGAACCTCTTTCTGATGATTTAAATCCAGAAAAAAAGACGAGTACCATAGACAGACAAAAAGAAATCCTTAGACTAGTTAAAGAAAAAATAGATGAAATGTTAAATCCCAGTAAGGCAAACTATAATCCTACATTAACAGAAGCTGATATTTTCAAATCTGTAAACATAACTGAAGAGGAATATTATTGGGCTTTATCCATTTCACCTGACTCAGACTATGAGCTGCACCTTAAAAGATCAACAAACAGCTGTTTTATTAATAATTATTTTATTGCTGGTATTAAGGGTTTTAGAGCGAATGTTGACTTGCAACCTGTATTTAATCACTACAAGTGCATAACTTACGTGTGCTCATATTTTACCAAGGATGAGACTGAATGCTCACAGGCAATTATGAATGCTGCAAAGGAAGCTAAGAAAGAAAACTTGAGTGTCAGGGATAGCTTAAAAAGAATTGGTGCTGCTTTCCTCTCTACCAGAGAGGTCAGTTCACAAGAATGTGTTTACAGATGCATGCCTGAACTATGGTTACGAAAAATATTCCCTGCAACAGTTTTTGTAAGCACTGACCTACCAGAAAAAAGAGTACGCATTGCAAAATCACCAGAAGAACTTGATGAACTGGATGATGAAAGTACTGCTATCTTTAAATCAAATATTATTGATCGATACACTTTAAGACCACAGTGTATTCCTTCTGTAGATAGGCTATGTCTGGCAGAGTTTGCTGCATACTATTATAAAGAATACAAAAAGGACTGCCAAGAAACAGCTGATGCTCAACCTGAGGTTTTAACTAACGATGTCATTGAATTACATCACAATTGTGATCCTGATATGTCACCTCCAGACAAAATAAGATTAATGAACACGCATGAAGTTATGAAGTGTAGAAAAGTAAAAGCTGTTATAAGATATCACAAGCCAAACAAAGCAAAAGAACCTGAACTGTATTTTCATCATCTCCTGATGCTTTACTACCCATGGAGAGACGAAACAAGTCTTTTAGGAAGACTTATGCTTCTAAATTCTATGACCATGAAGTACAAGCTGTAGTGGAACGAAACAGAGAGAATTTTGAGCCTGATGCTGATGCTGTTACAGAAGCACTTGATTTTCTTCGAAATAACCAGGGCAATATCATCCACTCCAGCTATGATTCTATGAATGACCAGGAAAATGAAGATTTACAATCTGAAGAGCAAGATGATTCAGCACCAAACGAGTCATTTAATGAACAATTACCTACACATCTTGTTTCATCATCAGAAACTGAGAATCATTCAAACTTTGGAATGATAACATACAACCAGCCAACAGAAATTAGTGATGATAAGCTACGGGAGTGTGTTAGATCATTGAACAAAAAACAGCGCTATGCTTATGATATAATTCTCACCTGGTGTAGAAGTAAAATGAAAAACATGAATAGTCGAAAACCTGAAGAAGTAAAACCAATATATTTATTTATAACTGGTGGAGCAGGTGCTGGTAAAAGTCACTTGATCCGAACAATCTACCACACTGTCACAAAGACCTTTAGACATCCTCCGATGAATCCTGAATTACCTACAGTTCTTTTAATGGCACCTACTGGAGTTGCTGCTATTAACATAGATGGGACAACAATAAACACTACCTTGGCAATTCCCAAAGAAACAGGTGATAATTTATCTGCAATGTCTGACCAAAAGAAAACACAGATGAGAATGTTACTAGCTGACCTCAAGTTGATCATAATAGATGAAATCTCTATGGTTGCTAACAATACTTTGCTTCATATCCACCAAAGACTAAAAGAAATTGTTGGCACATCAAATGTTCACCTGTTTGCAGGCATTAGCATTGGTGACATGTATCAACTACCACCAATACGCAGGAAACCTGTTTTTGCAAATTACAAAAATGATGTGTTTAACTTGTGCCACCCATGGCACCTATTCACAATGATAGAGCTTGTTGATATCATGAGGTAGAAGGATGACCAACCATTTGCTGAACTTCTGAATAGGTTCCGTACAGCAACTCAAACTGAAGAAGATATCAAGTGCATCCAATCTAGATCTATAGATCCATCAGATGTTAATTATCCATCAGATGCTCTTCACATCTGGGCTGAAAATAATCCGGTCAATCGACACAATGAAATGAAATTGCACCAAATACCTGCACAGTTGTTTCACCTTAAAGCCACAGATCAGTACCCTCCTAATGTATCAGAGCAAGATATTAACAGGATTTTAGCTAGACCCAGGTCTGAAACTGGTGGACTTGATGCTAATATCTATATAAAGGAATCTGCTAGAGTTATGTTAACCAACAACATTGATATTGCAGATAGACTTATAAATGGTCAACTAGGAACTGTTTTTAAAATTGAAGTAAATCAAAATAACAAAAAACCCACCATTATCTATGTAAAATTTGATGATGCCAAAGCTGGCAACAATTTAATTCAAAAGAGTACTAGCAGTTTTGTGCGACAAAACGGAGTTGTACCCATAGAACCTGTCCTAGCAAAAATTAAAATACATCCAAATAAACCTTCTTCTCCAGAAATACAGAGAATGCAATTCCCTTTAACATTGGCTTACGCTGTTAGCATTCACAAAGTACAGGGATTGTCACTTAACAGTCTCGTCATTAGTTTTGAGTTGGTCAAACAGAGATCATTCAATTATGGTCAGGTATATGTTGCACTGAGCCGAGCGACCTCTTTAAATGGTATTCACATTCTAGGAAAAATTAACAGCAAACATGTGAAAGCAGATCCTCGGGTACATAAAGAATATGAAAGACTGCGAGAAATCTCAAAAACCATTGGAACTTGTGAAAAATGTAAGGACAATTCAATGCTCACTATATGTCTATTAAACATACGATCACTCAAAAAACATAGTGTAGATATCAAGTATGATGCAAACATAAAGAGCAGTGATCTAATTGCACTGACAGAAACACAACTTGTACCTCATAGCAATGATACTGACATAAAATCTCATCTACTACCATTTACTCTCTTCAGGCAAGATCATCCTACTGATAGATTTTTAAGTTTGGCACTGTGTACCAGAAGATCAATAGAAACTAAGGAACATGAATACTTTCCACAAGTAAATGCAATGAAATTTAAAATAATTTTGAATACATCTACAACTATGCGTCCCAATTTTAGAGTTCTTTTTCTTTACCGAAAGAACAACTCAAATATAATACAATATGTAAGTCATCTACGAAATATCCTTGGCACTTATCCAATCGACATCATTCTTGGTGATTTCAATATCAACTACTTAAATGATGATAGCATAAGACCGCTAAAATCTTTAATGACCTCTCTAGGTTATTCACAGTTTGTACAAAGTCCAACTTTTGTCTCATCAGGAAACATACTTGACCAAATTTACCTAAAAACAACAAAATTTGACATCATAGAGAATACTGTAATTAGCGTCTACTACTCTGACCATGATGCTGTTAAAATATCCATAAAATATAAGAAAGATATTTAAATATTTATATATATTTATTTAAACTGTCATGCACAGCAGATAATACCGTATTTATTTATAGCAATAACTGTAAATATAAAATTTTCATAAATTTATGTACAAATGTGTCTTGGCAGGAACCATGATGCGGTTAAAATATCCATATGCTAGCTATAACTAAAATGATATTACGAAACTTTCATGCAAGGATCTTTTACAATGAAAATGAATTAAAGAACTCTTCTAGAGATTTTGAAAAAAGGTGTCGCAAAGACCTGGCAAAGAGATCACAAGTCCAGCTAGAACAAAACTGGAAATTCATAACATCTTAATCTACCACAGTGTCCTCAAAAGCAGACAAATTAGTGCACCACCTTGACAAGTTTCATCAGTTTTGTCTTAAATATTATAAACATTTATCTATAATATTATTATTGTTATTATATGGCATCATTTGACTTAAGCAAAGCAGATTAAATCTAAGGCTCTGCAACCAGTGGAGGGAAAACCATGTTACACAATAATGTAATTGTTTTTGAATAAGCAGAGATTTTGATAATCATCTGTCTATTAATTTGAAATTACCAAGAAAATTTTTTTTCTAGAAGTTGGTAAATTTCATCAATTCCTTTGTCAAAAATAATAATGTTCATATGCCACAAGAACTTCCAAACTTGCGCAAGAACCTGAGGAGACAATCTTTGTTTCTAAGCTAGAAGTTCCCATAACCGGAATGGGAGACTTCAGAGGTCTGTTGACAAGCTGATTTTACAAGGCACCACCATATGGTGCCTCACCCCCTGCCTGTGCCCTGCACCACGAGTAGGTAAGTTTACAATAATTACTTTGTATCTTTCATCTTACTCAGATATTCCCAGGCAGGACTTTTAATTACTATAAACGACAGGCATGCTTCTTATATGATGTACCAGTTCAGACCACCATTAAAGGAGAACTGAAGGCCAAAAGCAACAACTTTTCCAAATTTTTTTTTTTTGGAAATTAGCCTAACATAAGTAAAGCTAAGTTTGTGGAGTTACTTCTTCTCGTTTTCTGTTTTTTGCAAGAAAATTATGTTCAAATTAAAATTAAGTTGGGCTTTTCCCACTTTTTTGGCCTTTTCAAGGCGGGCTCAAAAACTAAGTCAGCCATCTGCTGTGAGGTATGATACGGGGAACAGAGATTTCATAATCAACAGAAACAAGGTAAGCACAAGTGTTGCTGTGGATATTTTCTTTGTTGCTTTGATGTTTCTTCGTGGACTCAATATTAACATCAAACATCAGTCTAAATACTGCTTCTCACATGTCTTCCCCATATCATACATCATAAGCTGCAAAAATGCCCGCTGACTCCTCCACTCTGAGCCGCAATGCTGATAGCCCAAAATTGGAATAAAAACTTTTTTTTTTAGGTCGAAGAGCGACGGATATTTTATTATTATTATTATTATTATTATTATTATTATTATTATTATAAAACAAATATTTCTAAAGCCCACCTTATTTACAATAACGAATACTTATTCATAAAAATAAAATCTGGAGCCTTGTTATTAAATATCTTTTTCTCTTTTAGGGTGTTAGGATGAAAATTCCATCAACGACATGTAGTTATCAGACGATCATAGGTAAGACTCTTACTAAAGGAATTCTGATTTCTTTTTTCTTGGTTTGCACGTAACATGCTGAAAAGTACATCTTTCAAAAGTCCCCCAGTTGTTGATATGAAAATATCTTTTCACTCTTTTCATGGTCCCATTGCTTGCATATTTTGTCTGTTATGTAAATTCCTCTAAAACCAAAAACACTTGGGACGAACCCACATTCATCTTCCGTAAAAGTTGAAAGTCCTAAAAGTTTTCTCATTTCCTTTTTTCTGCAGAAATACAATGTACATCCAACAAGAGAACAATTCTTAGGCTGTTAAGTAAAAACTCAAGTGAAGTTATGATCCTCGCAGTTATGAAAACTATTCTAGCAATTGCGTAGAAAAGCCTGAAAAATTCATGACTTCGACAGGTTCTCAACCCATGACGTTGCGATACCAGTATGACGCTCTAACCAACTGAGCCATGAAGCCACTGTCTTTGGAAGCTGGTCATTTGTGGATTCAAGTGTTCCCACGATGAATGAAGCAACGAACGAAATGATACATGAGCGTTACTGATCATGTAAATGCTCGGCATCTATGGTCAGAAACACAGATGGGCTCCTGCTATGATCTAGGATTCCAAAATATTTATATCAAGAAACTGCAAAAGTATCTTACAAACAACTTAAATCTGAAGCAGTGAACCGTTACACTGACAGTACTTTGATAAACTCTGACAGTAGAAAGGAAGACCCAAGCAACTGCACACAACATTGATCTTCGATCAGGCCAAGAGGAAGCCTACGAGCAACAAACAAAATTGTGCCTGCCAAAACCACAGAGACTGCCATATGACAGAATTAAGTCCAAACTCCAAATGCGTTTAAAGGATTTATTCCATATTACACCCACGTAAGACTTAACTCCTTGACAACACCCAAGCTTGAACGGTTTACAATACACTTCTGAGACGATTCCACACAATCCTGCTTCAGCCTCTCTCCCAATTATTAACTTTACCGCAGTCCTATTACTGTTGTTGGATATCACAAACTTGTCACGTAACAATTCCTTTCACACGTTCTAAATGAAAGGAAAAATGTGGCTAGTATAATGCTTCGAATAACACACAAATGGAAACCGACTTACAGAACACGCTTGTACCTCTTCAGATACGGTAAAAATGTGAAGTCTGCCTAATAACAAAACAACATGGCAGGCAAACTCTCACATGGTCCTCGAACCGCGCGAAATTGGATACTAAGGACACAAGCTAAACCGCTGATAAAACTTGAATTTACAAAAATAATTTTATGATAATAGCCTTTCTCCGCCGAAATCAACTCACTTCCAACCCAACCAAGCTTTAAACTCAAAAAAATTGTAATTACTTCAAGCTTACCTGTATAGAAGAAATAACTACATATGTTGTACAACGTCTAAAATCTACTGCGTCCTCGTGTAACCTAAATTTAACTCTCAACAATTAAGAAAACCTAAATTAATAGTTTTTTACTTGCTCCCCGCAACTAAGTACCACCTAGCCACACAGCCGGTTTAGAGAATCGAGCGGCCCTGAGAATGAATGAGAAATATGCTTCATCCGCATTCAATCCCCTGGCCTTCTTCTTCCATTGTAGGAGTTACCAGGAGTACCTATAGCATTCTTAAACTTTTTTTCTTCGGATTGCCACACCCACCATTACTCTGAGAAAAATCCACTTACCACCCAACTGAGTGTCCCAGTGTTTCGCTCCTGGTGTAACACTTACAAACGGGCAACCCAGTTTACGCTCACGGAGCGTCTAGTTTGGAAATATTAAGGTGGCTGGAACCAGTTTCACCACTTTTAGAGACCTTCTTATTAGATTGGTTATAACTACTATACTGTATCACGTAACAGCAACGTTATGGTACCACATCAAACACCAATTATTGCTTAACAAAATGCGCTCATTATTTTGACGTAAAAGGTTGCCATGGCAACATGAAAGCTCTCCAAAAACACCCTATATTTCGTCTTTACTTGCTGATATCTCGAAAATGAACTCGGTGACCCCCATTTTTTATTGTAGAATAGTAATTAGCAATTTGAGATAGAAGTATCAGCAAAGTTTAAAAAAATTCTTGGGAGCCAATTCAGAGCTACCTTAATTTTTCGAAAATTTACGGTAGCCCTGAATTTGCTCCCAAGAATATTTTTTAACTTTGCAGATAGTCCTATCTCAAATTGCTAATTACTATTTTACAATAAAAAATGGGGGTCACCGAGTTCGTTTTTACGATATAAGCAAGTAAAGACGAAATATAGGGTGTTTTTGGTGAGCTTTCATGTTGCCATGGCAACCTTTTACGTCAAAATATTGAGCGCATTTCTTAAGTAATAATTGGTGTTTGGTAAGGTACCATAAGATTTCTTTTACGTGATACAGTTTTGCAGTGACAACCCTTCTAATAAAAAGGTCCTCAAAAGTAGTGAAACTGGTTCCAGCCACCTTAAATACGACGCTACAATTTCTAAAATTGAACTGAGCAGTGTTTTCTTTTGGGGCACGTTCGCGGATTTTATTAGTCGGTGGTTCATCGCTTTCCACTGAGGCCCCCGAAAAATCAGACGCTGGCCCTTGCAAAACAACGGAAACAATTTCCTTCCGCGCGTCGCTAACTCTTTGATAGGTGTGAAGTGATTTCACAGTACGATGTCCAGTTCGTTCCATTATAAGCTTTTGAGGCACTCCCTTTTCTAGGCCAATCGTGCACGTCGTGGCTCTCAGGAAGTGATTTGTTTTGTAACCTTCTATTCCTGCAACTCTACACATGTCTTGAACAACCTTTCTCGAGGTGTTTTTTCCACCTGGTGTTTTTTTGTACTACACTTAGTCGTAAGAGCTGACTTTTCTTTTAGGGGTTAAATATAAAGGACTGCCAGGCTTTAACTTTGGTCATTTGCTTTGATGCTTCTCAAATATGCGAACAAATGCATCTTTCTGGTTTGCCAGGATTATCGTGCTGTTTAACGGTTTTAGGACGCAACTTTCGGTGCTTAAGTCCACCAGCGTAATGTTTCTCTCCAAATGATGTGTACTGCACTTTGCTGCGTTCTGACTCTGAATCGCTTAACATTGCTAGCCTGTTCCTAGCATTCACTACAAACAAGACGAACAACTAATTCGAAAAGCGACTTTAAAAAACTAACATAATTAAAAAGCCGAGAAACTTGTGAATAGCAGTTTGACCACAGTTTGTCCTACGGTTGCCCGTAAGGGACATGGCATTTCGTGATCAGCTTTCCTGCTTCAGAATTTCAAACCTCAGAAATTCGAAATTTTGAGTTTATGTTCAGTTTCTGAAACTCAAATTTCTGAGTTCACAAACTCAAAATTTTGAGTTTACAAACCGGTCAGTGTAAAGTACAGTCTAAGGTTATAATGTAACTGTTGAAAAAGCCCGAACCCTTCAGAAGTGCTAACCTTAGGCCTAATTAGGCACAAAACAACATTTAGAGCGAAGTAAACTCAAGAAAAAGTTCTAAACTCACAATTTCGAGTTTGAAAATTTGAAGCAGGGAAATCGATCACGAAATGTCATGTCCCTCACGGGGCCACCGTAGTGTGCAAACGGACGCAATATTTTAGTTTGAACATCATGTTTACTACCCCTCCAAATATCAAGAAAAATACCATGTTATTCCTACTTTTACTCACAACAGCAATTTAAGACAAATGTGGCATTTATTAGCATTGCCTTACGTAGAAAAACTTTGGCAAATGTGATCTGTGCTTTTCAGCAAATTTAAACAAACGTAGCATTTGCCATGCATTTGCATTTGCCATTTGTGAAAATCAGTTTTTTCGTCCAGTGTTCTCAACGATAATATTCCATGCCATGAGATTTTCAGTTAAGTATCGAAGAACTTCCTTCCTTATGTCGTTAGATGCTGATTTGAAGGTTGTAGCATTGTCATAGATGAGGGTAATTAGCAATCCCTGTCGATTAACGAACTTGCGAAAGGCTAAAAGAAAGGACTCATCGCTGCAAGATGATGTTAGCTCCAGATGGATCGCTCTGGTGGAGGCCCAAGTAAACAGGCAAACGTAGACTTTTCTTTCATATTCTCAGTAGATTCTCCATCGCGTACGTATAACGGGCCTGCGAAATCTAACCCTGTATGCCGATTGGGCAAATGGTGGGTTTATTGACACCAAATCTGGAGTTGGTGGTGGTGTGAAACGAACCCCTTCTACTCTTTTTAAGTTTACCTAAATTCGCTTGACGGCTTGGCGTCCCCTTGGTATCCAGAATCTCTTGCGAAAGGTCGTTAACGTATCCTTGATGCCATTATGCTTTATCTTAGAATGTACATCCTGGATAACAAGGTAAGCCAAATGGTGCTTACACGGAAGTGATGCACGAGACTGGGGTCTTGCTTGGTTGTGAGAATGGTGCATTGCTAACTAACTAATCTAACGATTTCTTGCTACGATGACTTGCTAAGTCTTCTCTTTCCAAGCTTTCATCCCAGTTGACCATCTCAAAACACCGACTTTGGAAGAGGATTTTCATGTTAATTGTGAACTGCGTTAACAGACTAACAGCACAGATCGTTTGGTCAGAGAGGTCAAATCGAAACTCGTCTCCGATTACGTCCCAGTAAATCCCGAGATTCTTCACAAATTGTTCTGTCTGCGATTCAATAGCTTCTGCACTTGATGATTCTTCTTTCTTGTGATTCCGTGCACTTTCCTTTTCATTGGATGAAACCTCTTTGATTGCTTGGTGTTTTTTTTCTGCGTCCTGCTTTTTTTTTGCGAAATCACTGACTCTTCGAATTCCACCTTCGCAGTGATAATCCGCCCTTCAATCATGATTCCTTGTAGCTTGTCGCGCAAATTCATGGCATCGTTATCATGAAAACTCCGCACACCAGATCGTCAACATAGTGGCGTGAACTTATAGTAAAGATGTCATGGCTGGTTCTTTTTCTTCGTACCTTGTAGCATGTTGTCGTGTGTTACTTGATAGTTCATGTGTGTATAGCTGGGCTTGTATGGTGTTCGGCCAAAGACGAGTCTTCGAAAGTGAAACTGTTTGATTTCAGGGCGGTCCTTTTCAACGTCGTCGAACTAGAGAAACCTTAGCAGTTTTCGATCGTCAGGATTGATCTGTATCTGATGGAACAAAGGAGACTAATGTTGCGCATGCACCTCATCACCCCTAAAAGCCCTTGAAATTCAGTCAAATTCATTCGAAACGCGGGAACACGACAAATGGCGGATGTAGTGCTGGCATTGTTAATATTCATCGCATGTTTCCAAAAGGACGGACCACAATGAATGCAAAGATGATGAGTCATTTGAAAGACTTGGGCATTTACCGTATCTTTATGACTAATACTGGTTCAATACAACGGGAAATACGGCGAAGGATCACAAATGAAGCGAAGATGGCGAGTCAAAAGTATGGCGATGAACTACAGAACTTGCAAGGAGCAGAGGATAGTTTTGACTTGCTGCCGTTGTTTTTCCTCATTTAAGAGACTTCAACTCAGAATGGAATGCTGTTTAATAATAAAGTAAGTCGGATTTAAATTGAAATGTGAGTTTACATTCAAAAATATGGATAAACTGGCGTTTGAAGCGAGGACAACGATAAATCAGCTAACAAGATGGAGTCGAAAAATGGCAGCCCACTAGTGAAGAACATCTCAATTCGCTATAAAGCTTCCCAGCCTTGACATTTTGAATCACATGGTCGACGTATAGTCGGGAATCGTTCTGGAGAAGATATAGGGCTGATTTTGAATCGTGAAGTGAACAAATTAAGCCAAGACTTAAGGCTTTTTTTTACGAGTACTGCAGATTATTTAAATTTCCTTGGCAAAAAATTTTTAATTCCCTTTTTCGAGACTTTTGTCATAGGCCGTGATACGGGAATTTCCACTTGCTGCAGTAAGCCCAACAACCAAAGAAAAGATTTATGTAAAGAAATCGTCATTTAAAGTGGCAAGGTTCAACACAGCAGGTTTCGTGTGAAACGGTGTTGTCTACAAAATGGCTCCAAATCTTGTTATGATATCATCTCACTCTGCCCTATTGTGTCTTTGACTTGGCAAACTTTTACAGCTGAAAATTAAACCACTGAAAAAGCATTAAATTTGAAGCTTTTTTCAATTTGTATTTCGTCATATTACCCTAAGCTGCGAAAGTTTCAAGTTGATGAAATGACGCGCACAAGTAATTCTAACTCGGAGAACGAAACTGAAGTCGGCAGCTCATGCGTTCTCGTGGCCAAATCTTAGAATGTAATTCGCGATACGGGAATCGCCCTTAACAGCCGACACACAAATATCAGAAAAATAATTTGAGTTAAACAGGTTAAATTTAAAAGTGGCAAGGCGCGCGCAAGCGACCAGCAAAGTGAGCCTTTTGTCCTATTGAAATCCAGTTGTTTGATCGGACATCTCCTTAATGCTACCCAGCAACATCGCTTGCCTGGTGAGTTTCGAACCTCTGCAATAAA
>NC_090894.1:5288641-5291141 GCF_036669925.1 Montipora capricornis
TTTTCAGAGATAAAGTGGAATAAAGTACATTATTAAAACTCTTCTTTGACCTTGAACTAATCTTTATTTATTTATAATTATTATTTTTTTTATGGCTTCTAATTTTAGCGTGATTCATATTCGCTGGCTATTGACAGTTGACTCTGAAATCATGTGGCTTTTTTCCTTTTCAAGTCGCTCGCTGAGGGTGTGCTTGTTTTCTTTTTAAACTCATGCGGCTCAAAAAACATTCATTGCCAAACTGGTAAATTCCAAAGTAAATTTCACTCAAAAAACCGATATCGTACTCATCGCTCCGTGATTCATGTGACATCGGTTTTTAGCGTAAAATTTACCATGGAATTCACTAGTTAGGCAATGAATTTTTTATATAGAAGGAAGCAAAGAAAATGATTTAATTATTAAATCAGCCACAGAAATATCAAAACCGGCCGGCGTAAACTCGCCAGCATTTATGAATCGGAAATATTGAGAATACAAAATTATGCTGTGCAACAGATCGAGGACAAAGAAGGCCACAAAATTTGGCCTGAAAGTTTTCAAAGGTAAGAGAAGAGTTCATACTTTTGCTAACCAGTGTTTGACTTCGTTTTCCCAGATAATTATTGCTGAAAATTAAACAACCTTCACGCCAACAATTTCTTTCACTCGGAGTAATTCTCTCTTGTAGGGCTGGTCGCCCAGCAAAACGTATTTCTTACTGAAATCGAGGAATTAAAAAAATGTTTAAGATAGTTCCACGTGGTTGCAAGGAAACAAGACGGGTCATTTGACAACAAACTAACGCTCACCTCAATTATAGCCACCATTTCATGTGGATCCTTTCTCCAACTGCACTTTAAATTTCCATTTCAAATGAGCCTCAAAAACTTTGATCGAACGGTGAAAATGTTTTAACAAGCAGACTTTCCATTTAGATTGCTGATTTAAACGGTGCTAAATGACCATTTTGCTGTTTGTGACGAGGATTTTAACGAAGGTTATTTAGATTTGCCATGTTTAAAGATTCTGTAAACACTTTCGCGCATAGTTTGTGCCGCTTGCACGTTTTCCACGCATGAATTGAGATGCCAATTAAATCGACTTTGGATGTTTTTTTCTGCAATTGTTGTTGAGATCTCTTCGTGACTATATACTAAAACAATTATTCTTTTCAATCTCGGTGAAAAGTGGCAGAATATTTACCTCGTCGCTTTGCGGCTCAGTAAATATTCTACCACTATTCACCTCTATTTCAAAGAATAATTGTTAATTATTTGCTGAAAAAAGAAAAAGAAATGATATCCTTGTTATGGCTATCCTCCTAATAACAATAATAATACTAATAATAATAATAATAATAATAATGTCTTGCAAGTATGCTATGCGGACCTATGTAACGCACGGAGTTATGGGTATCTAAGAAGAGAGATCCACCATGTTGTATAGCCTCGTGTAGTCTATTAAAGTTGTGTTTATCCAAGCTTTAATAATAATAACAATAATAATAATAATAATAATAATAATAATAATAATAATAAAACACTGAACAGAAGTTCTAAGACACTGATGACTCTGTGGCCCTCAAAAACAATTACAAATATATATTAATAACAATAAAATATAACATTTTCAAAGAAAATTTAAGATAAAATATAATAAATGAATAATTAGTAAAAACAAAAGATTATCAAGGTAAGAGAGCGAATCCCCCATATAGGTCCTCTAACTAAGGTAATCCATCTTAATCTATTTTTAGACATGGTGTAGTGTCTTGCAAGTATGCTATGCGGACCTATGTAACGCACGGAGTTATGGGTATCTAAGGAGAGAGATCCACCATGTTGTATAGCCTCGTGTAGTTTATTAAAGTTGTGTTTATCCAAGCTTTAAGTGTGCTTCTAATAGCCATCCGATAGTGAAACGTTACCCTGGCGACGAGAGGGGATTTACGGAATTTTTGGGGTAATTATTTTTGAAATTTTACGCGAAGGAAAAACAGTTTGTGAGTGTAATGAGTGAACAAAACACTAGTCAACCAGCCGGGCCAAGTCAGCCAACAGCGATCCGGACAAATGAAGTACGAAGTCTACCCTGTTCCGAACCCAGGGCAGAACCCCACACTTTATCGGTACGTTGGAAGCGTTGGAAACGTTCTTTCGATTTGTATGTGTTGGCAAAAGGGATTGTGGAAGATCGTCAGAAGGTTGCTCTCTTGTTGCACACCGCAGGACAAGAAGTTCAGGATTTGTATTACACGCTTGCCGGTCCGGAGGAAGAATTAAGAGATTACAAAGATGTTGTGGAGCTATTGGATAGCTACTTTGTACCGAAAGTAAACGTGCCTTTTGAACGCCATGTTGTCATGGTTGTCTGGCTGTCAAGTCACAGGACGGTATTCACCACCCGAGCCAATGCAGAGGACGGAGCCACCCACGGGACCATGGCAGGATGTGGCAGCTGACCTGATGGGACCTATGCCCAGTGGGGAGAATTTGTTAGTGGTCGTTGATTACTATAG
>NC_090894.1:5293641-5328641 GCF_036669925.1 Montipora capricornis
TCTCACCTTGATAATCTCTTGGTAAAAAGACATTATGACTAAAAAGATAAAAACAGCCCTTTCCAAATTCCTTTTGGGTTTCCTTTGTTGTCGTCGATAGGCTGTTGAAAATACATTCGCTTAGATTTTCTCACCAAATTTGTCCCGTAGCACTTCGTGCGTTTGTATTTTGACCAGTCATTAAGGCAGTTTGTTATACGAGCAATTTGTAATTCCCGATCACGTTTCTTTATTGCGATCACATTATTCTCATCAATCCAAGCCGGCTGCTTTGTCTTCACGTGCTTTTGTTTCTTAGGAATGTGTTTTTCGACTGTTTTTCCTCTGTTTTCGATTGGAAAATGTCACGGATGTTTTGAAAAACTCTTTACATGGGTTCCTGGTTACAGTCAGAAAGGTTGCCCCATGCGATTTTGATCGTCCCTTCTGGAGATTCTCGTTATTTATCCACTTTCGTTAAAGTCTTGTCCTGTTGAGTGAAGTATTTCCTTTTTACAGCTTCAAAGGATCCGGTTGGTTGAACAATAATGACTTCCCGACATGATTTCTGACAAGTGGAGTTTCGATTTGCACGAACCGATAAACGAGAAAAGAATATTCCACACAAGAGGCTCAGTTACAAATCTCGATCCCCACTTCTGTCCTCGAACCTTGAGCAAAGATTTAACAACTTGTAGAACATGACTTACAGCAGGGAAAACTCACGCACCTCTTTTCTCCAAGCCCTCAAGATAACCTCATGTCTGGGGTAAAACAATAACCAGCTGTTGTAGGTACTAGTATCAGGCTTGGTAGCTTTTAACGATTTATTTATTTAATTTTAAAGGCAAGAAAGCGTTTTAACTAACATTGACACTCGAAACTTATTTCACTTCCTCTTTCTGATAGCCACAACACAGAATGAGTAAGCATGCAGGTGTCTTAAAACTCTTCAATCTATGCAAATTTACATATTTGCCTCATACGGGCATTTTCCCAATAGTTTTGCATTGAAAGCGCGCGCGGAGCCGTACGGGCCATATGATAATCGAAACTTATTTCACTTCCTCTTTCTGATAACCACATCACAGCATGAGTAAGCATGCAGGTGTCATCTATGCAAATTTACTCATAAAAACCGAGAAAAAGAGAAAAACGATTAAACATTAATATTGAAGTTTCACGATCTTATGTCTACGACTATCCGGCGATTAGCTATAATATTTCTTTTGCTAATATAATTATACATGCGAATAAATGTTTAAACAAGAAATGATGACCTTGTTTTGGCTATCTTCCTCTGTTTTAGACCGGCAAATATCACGGATGTTTTGAGCAACTCTTTAGTGACTTTGCCCACTTAAGACAAACCTCCCTGGAGGCCAGGAGTCAGTCAGTCGACCCCGGACAAAGAAATGATAATGGACAAGATCAAGACTGGCGAAAGGTTGAGTCAATTCCAGCCCAATTATCATCGGCAAACTTTTGCCGTTCCCGCCTTTTCCCGCGATTTCTTTATCTTGACCCGACTGCCTGGCCGCAAGAAATCGTTGTTTGAAAAAAACACTACCCAATTCTTTAAAGTTGCAACCGACTTAAAACCATCTTAGTTTCAAAAAGATAACGACACCGAGTTTAAAAGGACAACCAGCACTGCAAAACAGGAGTAACATCGAAATTAATCGAGCGACACTCATTTAAGCAGATTTCCCTTTCATTTCTCCGCAATCTCGCAACTTGAAACAAATAAATTTAAGGTTTTGACGACGGCATGAGCAGAGAACAACGAATCATTCATTTGTTATCTTTACTCTAAAACCGTTTGTAACAAGCCATTCATAAAGGAGCTCGACATGTTCTCCAATGAGAATAAGAAATATACCCCAATGCAAGTTATACTTTGAGGAGAATTGTTTCCACAACCGTCATTGTTACTAAAGACCCTCAGTAATAAACGCCTTCAATTTAGTAATTCTTAGCTTGTTCCATGATGAATGGATTGCTTTTATGGCGTTCCATGCCGTTTAACGAAGAACTAGCTTTGTATTTGTCAATCAGTCGATTAACAGAGCCAGTTTTTCAACGTTGCCACGACAGCTCGTCTTACTTCTGAAATCTTCCAGCAGTAGAGAAGTGGGTTCAATGAAGAGTTTACTAACACCAAGACCAATGCATATTGTCTGATTAGCTCAAGAGTCTGGGACAATTCATCTATGGTGCTAGACAATACTACGGTCACAAGGTATGGTGGATAACAAATGAGAACGGCCAGCTGAATCCATAATACACTGGATACCGCCTTTTTCTGCTTTGCCATGCTGACTTCACCACTGGTTGGCTGTTCACGAGAGCGCCTGTCTTGAATTCGAATGCGCTGTTTTCGGAGGTTAAAGAAAATCATTGCGTTTGAGAACATGGAGATTGCTACACAAATACATAAACCTGTGTCACTAAATCTTGCGGCAAATTCAGAACTCTTGACAGAGACAGCTGAATGGACTGTAGCCAAAACCCAAAACGTTATTATTATTCCGTACACACGTTTCAAAGTTACGGTTTCCCTGTATCGTATTCCCAATGACAAAGCCAGAAGTCTATCCACGCTTATGGCACAAGTGGTTAACAACGACACTGTACACAAAGCATAATTTACCACATATTCAGTGGCAAATGCGTAGTAGCAAACGCTCCAGCGCTTTTTTATTGCAGACACCCAATATATTACAGCTATAGGATCGGAAAGCATACCGACACAAAGATCACTTGTCGCCAAGCTGCGAAGCAACAGTTTGGACGGTGAACCAAGTGTAGACTCTTTTTGGAGGGCAATTAGTATTAAAGCGTTTCCCAAGGATGTAAAAATGCACAGAAAAACACCAAAAGTTGACAAAAATATGAGGTGGTGGTGTATTCCTTCGGTGAAGCTTTCAGTGCAGACGTACTCTCGGTATGTCTTCTTCCCGACAATTTCTGTAAGGTTCGCGTTCATTGACATGGTGCATGTCGTTGTTAAGTTTCGTCCAGCCAAATTTACGACACACGAATGCTGAAGATTTGACGATTTTGGCGAAATTGACAAGATGGGCAACTTTTGCGATATTTTGCCAATTTCGTCAAATTAGATGATCCATTGGTATTGACACCACTTGTGTGAACATTGGCGATTTTGGCGATATTTTGTCAATTTCGTCAAATTAGTTCATCCATTAGTATTGACACCACTTGGGTAAACATTGGCGATTTTGGCGACAATTTGCCAATTTCGTCAAATTAGTTCATCCATTAGTATTGACACCACTTTGGTAAACATTGGCGATTTTGGCGAAATTGACAAAATCGGCAATTTTGGCGATAATTTGCCAATTTCGTCAAATAAGTTCATCCATTGGTATTGACACCACTTGTGTGAACATTGGCGATTTTGGCGATATTTTGTCAATTTCGTCAAATTAGTTCATCCATTAGTATTGACACCACTTGGTAAACATTGGCGATTTTGGCGATAATTTGCCAATTTCGTCAAATTAGTTCATCCATTGGTATTGACACCACTTAAGTGAACATTGGCGAGTTTGTCGAAATTGACAAAATCGGCAATTTTGGCGATATTTTGCCAATTTCGTCAATCTAGTTGATCCATTGGTATTGACACCACTTGGGTGAACATTGGCGATTTTGGCGAAATTGACAAAATCGGCAATTTTGGCGATATTTTGCCACTTTCGTCAAATTAGTTGATCCATTGGTATTGACACAACTTGGGTGAAGATTGGCGATTTTGGCGAGTTTGGCAAAATCGGCAATTTTGGCGATGTTTCAAAAGTGTAAGCGCTCGAATCAGTGATTAGGCCGAAGCACTCTCGTAAAATTTTAGCTTTCATTTTGCGGTTCCGTTAACTACGCTTTTCACGAGATCGTCTTGCCCTTGAACAATTTTCATTCATCAACTACGGAACTGCGGACGGCGGTGGCAGTTCATTTTACTGCTTGCCCTTGAAAAAATGTGATTCATCGACTACGGGATTGCGGACCACGGTGGCAGTTCACTATACTGCTTCCCCTTCAACCGCGGTGGCAGCTCTTTTTACAGTACGATTGGTGGGACGGGTATTCTGCAATCGATCCCAACTTCTTTTTATCAGCAAGTTTCCACGACCAAAGTTTACTGAAGTTAATCCGGCGGGGTTAGTATCGTGATGGGAGACCTCAAAATATACGACTTCCTGCCAGAAACATAGGACCGAAATTTCCATTTCAACGCTCAAAAATGCTAACTAAGCATGGTATAGATTTGGTTAGCCTGCTTTATGCAAAACAAGTAAGTAATGGATCATACGGCAAGGACATATTTTGTGTGTGGCTTATTGAATCTAATTCCCTGCAAGCTAACATTAGTAAGCTCCACATAATTGCTTTGAAACTCTTAGTACCCGTGTTGGTGAAGTCATTCTTACATGAATTGTCAGAGTGCCAGGCAGTATGTCAGTAAACTGTTCCACCTCGGTCACTAAATGACAACCTTGCCATAACTTTGTTATTTGGAGCCACTTCCCGTTGCCATATCTCTCTATTTTGCCAAATTCGTTCCTCTTTCCCTTGTTCTTCATCCTGGTTGTTAAGTTTTCTCAAATCATTAAAACGCAAGAAATGAACGTTTCTAATTTGAGGTCAAACGTCTTAACAGCACTGGAGATCGAATTCTTTCATTAATTTGTGTTCGCCACATTCGCCAACTAGTATCGGCCCCCTTCATTGCTTTGTGCTTTGCCTTGTTGGCGATTGTGGAAAAATTGTCAGTTTCGCAATATTTGGCAAATTCGCCACAATCGCCAACTTTTATGGGCCCCCTAATTTCTATGTGCTTTGCCTCATTGGCGATTGTGGCAAAATTGTAATTTTTGCCGTACTGGTCAAATTCGCCACATTCGCCAACTTCTATGGCCCCCCTCATTGCTTTGTGCTCTGCCTCATTGGTGATTGTGGCCAAATTGTCATTTTCGCCGTAATGGTCAAAATCGCCACATTCGCCAACTCCTATAGGCCATCTTCATTGCTTTGTGCTTAAGTTTGTCTTGTTGGCGATTGTGGCAAAATTGTCAGTTTCGCCATATTTGCCAAATTCGCCACATTCACCAACTTTTATGGCCCCCCTCATTGCTTTGTGCTTTGCCTCATTAGAGATTGCGGCAAAATTGTCATTTTCGCCGTACTGGTCAAATTCGCCACATTCGCCAACTTCTATGGGTTCCCTTCATTGCTTTGTGCTTTGCCTTATTGGCGATTATGGCTAAATTGTCAGTTTCGCCATATTTGCCAAATTCGCCACATTCGCCAACTTTTATGGGTCCCCTCATTGCTTTGTGCTTTGCCTTGTTGGCGATTGTAGCAAAATTGTCGCTTTCGCTATATTTGCCAAACTCGCCACATTCACCAACTCCAATGGGCCCCCTTGATTGCTTTGTGCTTAAGTTTGCCTTGTTGGCGATTGTGGCAAAATTGTCAGTTTGGCCATATTTGCCAAACTTCGCCAACTTCTATGGGCCCCCTTCATTGCTTTGTGCTTTGCCTTGTTGGCGATTATGGCAAAATTGTCAGTTTCACCATATTTGTCAAATTCGCCAACATTTTCTCTTTTTTGCCATTTCTGTTGTTGCGTGTATTTCTGGACATATCTCCCTTGTTGAGAGTATTTATTATAAATTACGTAATCATTGTCTATCAGCTAAAAAAATCAATTACCCTAGACAGAAATAAATGTCATTACAGCTTGTGAAATTTTATTAAGATAAAAAGTAGGCAGTAAGATATATGAATATAACAAAAAGAAATGTGGGCATCTTCTGGTAAGCATAGGTACAGAATATATAAACAAAAACTATCGATGGTGCTATTTAACATATAAATGTAAATATAATAATAAAAAAGCAATACTAATCACGTTAAAATGGAATAGGTTTGCACTTTCTTAAAACACATTAGAGGTCAATAAATTCAACCATACCTGTAAAAACGTAATGAACAAAGCCAAAACAAGTGCAATGAAGACCTTAATATCCGATAGTTTACAATCCACCATAAATCTGGAACATTTTCTAGAAAGAATAGGCTAGGGCTGTGGTGACAACCAGAATAGTACCACCAAAGTGGCTGTAGCCTTACAAACATATAAATAGTGAATGGCCTCGTAATAAGACTATTAAACAGGGGGTACCGCTAGACAATTTTCAATATCGCACAGATTCTGGACAAAAAAAGCAATGCCATTGCAGGGTCGGTTCCAGAATCTACAGAAAAACTCCATGGCCTTCTTATTGTAGTGGTATTCAACTGAAAATTCCTCAGTAGGATGCCTTGAGAGCCATTCTAAAATCATAAAGCAAGAGGCTGAAATTTGCTAATCATCCACCCCAATAATGGAACTTATGTAATCCTCTCGGTTTAAATCAGAGCGTGGGAATAGATGCTATACTCAGAACATAGCTCAAAAGTCTCCATGGCAATGAAATGTAAATCATCCTTCGTACTCCCCACTTGCATGATTTTACAAGCATTCTGACTACCAGAAAATCATTTTAAGTGAGACTTTCAAAGAGACGCAAAAATGATTGCAATGCGAAAATGATAGCAGGTAGCTCTCGCCAGTACCCAGCGGGCTTATGACCACAGTCTGTTGGAGCTAGCAACGCGGAATAAACCAAATAGTTGGACATCTTAGACGAACAGCCCACTTCTACCCTAAAGTTTAGACGCGCCTTTCATTGTCTTTCCAAAAACCCTGAGTGCACTAAGACTTACAATAATTATTTTAAGATTTAGTTTTCTGGTACGCCACTGTACTGTAAATACCTAAAAAGTATAAAATTAAATATAAATTCTACAAAGAATAAAATATTAACAATTAAGATAATTCTTCAAGATTTATGGATTTCACCCTTTTTTAAACTTTGTACGCCTTAATGTTCCTCATCGCATCCGGAAAAAAGGAGTTCCATAGCTTCGCTGCACAACGTCTCTAGGTCTTTAATCCACCATTCTTTATTTTCGAATTCCCCGTAATACACTGTTTGCCCCCCCAAATTTTGCATGAACTATCGTTTTCAAATGCCCTTGTTTTCCTATTAACATTTATTTACAATTGGAAAGAGGTTTGATCAAGCCCTAACCGCGAGTCCTAAGAGCAGCCATCAAGTTCAATGTTTCGTATAAACGACCGTCTTCAGTATAATCAAAGTTCCAAAAACTTTCCACTGTCAACCGATTCAGCTTGCTTTGATGACAAGTAATAATCATTACTCTGTAAGCACAATAACATTAAACTCCACGTGAGATAATACAACGGAAACGGGATGTCTCAGAGATCCTTTAACTGATCCCACATGGATATATTCCACCCATTTGATAACGCACTAGATAGAAGCCTCATCCCATGCCGCTGACCCACGCATTGTATATTCCTCCTACTGGTCCAAGTACAATTGGGGCTGTGACCGCATCGTGTCGTACGTAAATAGCACGGGGGCTCTGTTCTGCCTTGTTGGTCTTCCATCCCCAGGGTACTCTGTCATTTCCTCTTCAGAGGGTGGCTCATTCTCTGGTTCTGTTGGTTCCTAACATTCCTGGGTTTCACTCGGACTACTTGCAAGTGATTTTAGGGTGCATTCAGGATCTGATCCATGTCCTGCGTCCGTGTCGTTTGTGTTAGTGTCAGGTGCCACTGGGGTAAGAGTCAGCATCCCTGAACTGTCTTCTGAAATGAATCCAAAGTCGATAAGGCGGGTGATCGGGCAATCCGTGACTTCGGTCAGGGTTTCTTGGTTGTCGTGCTCTTCCTCTCAAAAGGAAAGTCATTGCAAGCCAGAAGAAGATTTCGATGAACCACTCGAGGCGACCCTTCTTCCGATTCCGGCTCCATTTCGTAGCCTGGCTTCCTTCTCCTTTACCCTTCACTATTCAATACTAGTACTGTACTCTTCCAATAGGACCGTAGCTTGCCAGAACCCCTCTCTATCGTAGATTTCGTACTAAGACCATATTGACTTGCTGAAGAACTGGACTGTTACCCTTGTGATAATATTGCTTCCTTCCCTTGACACCAGAAGACAGAGATCTACTTGCAGCCAACTTGTATGCTTCCGTCATTGCTTTTTGCCACTCCTTGACGTATGCTTGGTACTTTGAAAAAGCAGTATCCTTGATACCAAAGATTATATCAATTGATTATCTTGGTGACCAAGCGAACGATAGGAAATATGAAGAAAACCCTGTTGCCTCATGGAGAGTGCAAATTGTACGCATGAATGACTTTATCAAGACTATTCTTCCAATTAGCTTTCTTTTGCTCCTTCAAAGTTCACAACATGGATTAAAAAGTTCTGTTAAGGTGATTTCCTTGTTTTCCACCGCGCATCTCATACTGCGCATAACATTGCAACTCGGAGATGGCCGCATTTCACCTTGGCCAATAAATGGTTTAAGCAAGGCAAGGAATTAAACTGACACAAAATAATTGCTACTCCCCTAAATGCTTGTACTAGTCAAACGTTTTCAGATACTGGGAGGTCAGTTAGGGACCGACTTCAACTTTTTCTCATTAGAAACTTTAAAAGGAAAATGACTAAAGAGATAAAGGCATCTGGTATTGAAGTAGATTGTCCATCAGACATTGCAGTAGAAGAAATAGCTGAAAAGTATAAAGCATCTGAAGAGGAAGTCTGAAAATGAAAGGAAACAAGCTGAAGAGGTTAGAAACAAGGCACTTGAAAGGATTGGAGAAACTAAAAAAAGAAGAACAAAGGAGAGGGAGATAAGCCTATGGCACATAGGCCAAGAAGATGAGGAACGGGCACCATTGCCTACCTCAAGGAAAAAGCGGCACAGGTTGAGACGTTGCACCAGGAAGACTTCAAGATCAAGAGGGATGCTCAAGCATCTCATGAAAATCAGCACAATGAATTAATGCAGCAATTCCTGAATCAGCAGCAAAAACCAACAGGCTATGGTCAGCTCATTTCAACAGCAACAACAGCAACAGATTCAACTAATAAGCTAGCTAAATGCAAGCAGGAATGATGCATGCAACGGCAGCAGCAACAGAGCCAAGCTCTTCTGCCTGTACTAAAGGAGCTTGCTAAAACCAAATAGTGGTTTTAAGTTTGAATCCAAAAAAGTTATAAGATTAAAGTTTAAAACGAAAAAAAGGTGAAAAGGCCAGATTTTAGTTACATTGGGGTAATTTCTTTCATACTGTCGCAATGATTCCTTAACACTATTCCACACCGGGTAACTCTTCAACACATTTTTTTCTCATCGCAAGTCTCGACAAGCTCGTTCGCCCTTTTTTCTTTTTTACTTTCCCCGCGTTTTCACTCCACCGGTCTCAATCGGTTTTTTGTGACATCAGTCCGTCTCGTCACGCAATTGTCACGTTGCGTCCTATTTCCGTTCCGACAATACTTCCAGCTTCATTTGGGAGTTTCTATTCTGCCAATAAAATTAGGCACAACTGGTTTGGTCCATTGATGTATCTTACAAAACATAAAATACTCCTTTTGGAGATAATGGTTGATGAAACATCACAATATCCCTGTCCTCAGACAGTGGTAACAATTGTTTTGCATATTTTTGTCAAAGTTTTTTTTTCTGGGCCTGCCAACAGTTATAGTTTATGCCGTTTGCGTTTATGTGAACATGACATTTATTCAGTCTGTTAACAAGCATGAAAGAACCTTTCTCGATATGGCTTTCAGATCGTGGAGTATACAACATTCCTGGCCCTATTTTGAAAAGTGTTTCTCTGTCCTAAGAAACGTAATCTCTTAGGTCCTCTTACGGCTAGGGTATCCAAATTAAACAACATAGATGTAATGTTTCCATAGAAACATGTCAGGGCATTCTTTAGTAGGATGCACGCAACATACATCTTCCCAACACTTAAAATTCCAATCTTAAGACCCTTTTTAAAGTCAATGAACTTGACGTCATTGTAAATAACAGCAAACAGCCACTCTACTGAGACTTTTATTGTACTAATGATTTCATTAAACTGTTGCATCTGTGGGGTCAGAGCAACGTCACGGAATGGAGCCTGAAGGTCCAACCTCAATGGGTGTGCAGGGTCTCCATATAGGCATAACGGTTCTCGTGCACTCGAGTAAGAATATCTCTCCAAGTCATCTAGAAGGCCATACTCCCTAAACAGCCCAAAGTCATGACGTCTTCCCTCTGAAAACAAAAGCATGCAGTAAAATGGTTTGTAACCAATTTTATGCCTAAAATGAATACAGACGCTATGTAATTCAAAATGATGGAATAGATAATTCGATGAATGAATGTGTTGAGTGAATGAGTGCAACATGACTTAATTTATTTAGAAACAACTTTCAAGCATCTTCGTGACACTTGACTTCAAAAAAAGTCATAAGAAAAACTTACCTCCTGGCCCATAAATGTTTCCAATGAGGCCATTTGGGAGTGCCACTGACTAAAATTTTAAGGCATGCACTCGTTTATGTCCATTGTAAACCACTTGTTGATTTTTGCTTAGTCTACAGATAGGCCTTACGGTTCCATCTATGAAACCAAAGCAGCTGATCAGTGGGTATCCTTCGGATTCGACAGCAGCTGCATATCTTTTCACTGCATTGGGATTTAGAATCTGGGGGTTCCACTGTAGAAGTCTATGGTTGTGCGTGACATATGTAAAATCGATCATAAACGGTGATGGTTGGAACTGGCATTGAAAGCCTGTTTTCACGTCGGTATATCGACAGGGATAGGCAAGCCGCTAAAGCACATTGCAGAGAGCCTCCAAACCAGAACAAACACTTCTCTGGTAGCAACGTATTTAGTCGGGAATCCCAAGGACGTCTTCTAGGAGCGGAATGTCGTGTGTAAGAAAGCGAAATTCCAACAAACATTCATCGTTTTCTAAGACATCGAGGTCAAAGCGCTCGTACAAATCTTAAGGCAAGTGTGGAATGCCCGACTTGTTTACATCGTACAACTAAAAGAATTCTTCGTCGTTTATCTGGCCTTCATAATGGCTGAGTAGAAGTTGGTCTCTAACAACGTTTAGTGAAGATATCGCTCGAAAATGAGTTATAAGAGGCACAACGGAAAGTACTTTCGCATTGCCGTCACTCAGCTTATGCTTAACTATTTGTAAATTCGCGCCGCAACCTCGGTCTCACCCCAGCCCTTTCGCGATTTTGTCGTCACCGTTTTTAAAGTCCCTGTTAACCTGGTGAAGCCCGAGTACACTGCTCACTCCTCTCCACTGACGCCTTCAACGTGGGCAGGTCTTACGGGATTGCTTGTAGTTCAGCCAGGAATGTGTCCCCCTTGGGACCATCTTTCTTCCATGCAGTCGCCTTCCTATCAGTCGTCCCTTGTTGCACGGTTCCGAGTACACTGCTCACTCTTCTCCACTGACGCCTTCAACGTGGCTAGGTCTGACGGGATTGCTTGTAGTTCAACCAGGAATGTGTCTCCCTTGGGACCATCTTTCTGCCTTGCAGTCGTGCTTGCAAGAACATTTCCTGACCCAACTTAGAGTCAACTTTTAGCTGAGTTTCCACCTCTTGGGAAGCAAACAGAATCCTCTGTCTGGTATCCAATGCTCTTATTAGAACACTGTGTGGACTCTCTTGAGATTCCCGAACTAAGGTAAATAGCTGTCGATAAAGCTCTGTTGCACTTTTCTTTTGATAGGGGGACCTCACGATACGCCTTAGTCTAGGAAACGTCAAATCGTCAAGTCCTTCAAGTTAACTTCTAAATCTCATCCCAGGATTAATAGCTATCACTACAACATCTTACCAACAAAAAAAAAAGTAAAGTAAAGAAACCATATTTAACGTCGATAACTCGTAACAGTAATTCAACTGACAAACCTGAAGTCGACGGTGCGCTCATTTTATTCTCCCCTCTCCATCAGTGCTCCGTTTTACGGGTATTTAAAGCTACTTAACTACACGGAAAGGAAAGAAGTCGAAACAAGGATGCGAGATCCAGGAATTGAACTCAGGACCTCTTGCACCAAGGCCGCGCACTAACCGTCTGTGCCATCCTTGCTCCTTTAAACAACGTCGCTCAAAGCTTAGTTTGTCCCTCTGTCCCGGTTCCTCAATTTGACCAGGTATTTTGACCTCCCTTTTAAAATAACTTGGTTGAAAAAACAATGGTTTACTTGCATCAAATTCTTCCTTACCCTTTCTGATGGTGTCTCAGGCTTCCCAAACTGTGGTTTGGTGTCCACTGACTCCAACTGAAGGAAAATGGGGTCATGGCTCCGTCAACTTCTCTTATAACTTTTCTTCGATCAGCGAAACAAGCCTTTTCCTAGATTTCTCCTTCACGTCATCACTGCATCTGAAGATCATAGGTCTCCATCGTGCGTGTTAGATAGGGCTACGAACAAATGAAAGTTTTTTTTTTCTGCCGTTCCCTCGCTCAATTTCTCCGACCACCACAAAAATCCATTGCAAATACACTTTAAATTTTATCATGTTTCTCCCGGACAGGCCCCCAATTGTTACCCAGTTCCGGAACAGATGAGCGACGTTGTTTCCAGTTAAACAACACCCCCACACAATCTAAAGTGGACCTCAAATGAATGAAACAAATTAAATACAAATGAACACAACAGAGTTAAGAATTCCAAGTGGTAGGAGGCAAACTAGTTGGCTATTTGCAAGCACAGCCGAGGACTTGAGCCGGGGAACACTCAGAACAACTCCTGCTGGTGGTCAGAAGGGGACTTGAACCCGGGATCTCCGGATCCCTCATCCAGCACCCTAACCACTCTTCTACGCTGCCTTTCAAGTAAACGAATTCCCAAACTGAAGAAGCTAAGTGCGTGGTAACACTAGAGGAGGTGAAAGAGGAGAGAGGAAAGTTAGTGGTGGAATGACACCATGCAAGATAAAATCAAGGGAGAGAAACAAGCATTAAAAGAATGGAACAAATCAGGTGATTACAATAATAATAATAATTACATTTATATAGCGCAGACCTCTATATGAATATATTCAGTTGCGCTTCACAATATTTTAAAATAAAATTATGTCAAACCGTCACGTGAACTAAAAACATAAGAAACTATTAAAAACTACAACCATATACCTATTTAAAAGTTAAATTAAAAATGAGACATGAGTAGAAAAACCTATTTAAAAGCTAAATTAAAAAAATGAGTTTTAACAGCAGTCTTAAAAGTGTCCAATGTCTTTATGTTGCGAATTGTTGAAGGTAATGCATTCCAAAGATAAGGTGCAGCTGACTGGAATGCACGATCGCCAAGGGTCTTAATGCTAGGTAACTCAAGTAATAAAGAGTCGTTTGACCTAAGGGAGTATCTGGATTGCTTTTTGATGCAAATTAAATCAATCAGGTAATTAGGAGCTAGACCGTATAAACACTTAAATGTCAAAAGCAAAATCTTAAACTTTATGCGGTAACTAATCGGGAGCCAATGAAGGTTAAAAAGCAATGGTCTAACATGACAGAATCTTGGTGCTCCTATGACCAGCCGAGCTGCGGCATTCTGTATACGTTGGAGTTTCATGATATGTGAATTCGGGAGGCCATATAATAGGCTATTACAATAATCTACTCTACTGGTTATAAAAGCATGAACTAATGATTCGGTAGTTGGACGACTTAAATATTTCCTAATTCTACGTATGTTATAAAGATAATAAAAAGCAGATGAGCAAGTTTTGTTAATATGACTTAGCATACTCATTTTCGAGTCAAACCAGGTTCCTAAGTTTCGAACTTCACATGATGGAGCAATTTGGGAGTCGCCAACCAATAACATACTGATGTTGCTGACTTTCTAAAGTTGTTGTCGCGTTCCAATTAGAAGACATTCTGTCTTATCTGAATTCAGTTTTAACTTATCCTTGTGCATCCACTGACTGATATCAGCAGTACATGATTCCATGGCAGTTAAGGCAGCAGTTTCCTCCAAATCATTTCCTGGTCTAGACGGGATATACAGTTGTGTGTCATCTGCATAACAATGGCGATTAGGAAGATGTGACTCGACGATCTTAAAAAGCTTGCTAGCATAGAGAGAAAATAATAATGGCCCGAGACAGCTACCTTGTGGAACTCCAAATTTAAGATTAAAAGTATTCGATAGAACACCATCGATAGAGATACGCTGGGTTCTATTAGAGAGGTACGATTCAAACCAATTAAGTGCAGAACCTGAAATTCCAAAATCAAATTGAAGGCGATCTAAGAGAATCCGATGATCCACAGTATCAAAAGCGGCGCTTAAATCGAGAAGCACAAGCAATGTGACATGCTTATCTTCCATGCTCATCAAAATGTCATTCTTGACTTTAAGTAGGGCGGTTTCTGTACTGTGGTGCTGTCGATAGGCAGATTGCAATGTAGGAAAAAGATCATTCTCATTTAAGTAAGACTGGATCTGATCAGCTGCCACTCTTTCAGCCAATTTTGAAACAAAGGAAAGATTGCTGATAGGTCGAAAATTTTTAAAAACAAAGTCAAGGCCTTGTTTCTTTAACAGTGGTGTGACATGCGAATCTTTCCAAATAACAGGGAAAAATCCAGATTCAAGCGACAGGTTTATCATGGTTGTTGATATCGGAAGTAACTCATCAGGGCAATCTTTCATGGTGTTCGTAGGAACAGGATCGAGTAAACAGAATTTTGTTGGCGTTCAAAGCACAACTTTCATTAAATAGTCGATATCTACACGGAGAAAAGCAGTAAAGGCAGAAGAACACTGAGAAGAATGGCGGCTGATAGTACTGCATGAGTTCGGAATTGCATCAAGGCTAACGCGAAGATCGGATATTTTCTTGACGAAGAACGAACCCATGTCGTTAGCCAAAGTTAACTTGTCGCCGTGCTGTAAAAAGGGCGATTCTGCTGACTGATTTAACAGTTTCTTTGTAGCAGCAAAAAGCTTACGTTGATTATCAGAGATGTTGCTGATGAAATCTGTATAGAATTCACAACGAGACTTGTTCATAAGAAAGACAGCTTTATTCCGAAGAAGTTTGAAAGATCTCCGGTCAGATTCAGACTTTGTAGACCTCCAGTTGCGCTCAGCTATCCTCCGGAGACGTTTCACAGATCTGATCTCATCGGACAACCATGGGGCTTGAGCTCTTTGAATCATGGTTTTCTTCCGCCAAGGAGCATGTCTGTCAATGATGGATTTTAGAGTAGTGCCAAAACAACCAACGAGATCAGCAAGACGTTTAGGAGTGTTTAGTAACAATTCTGAATTACGAAGATCGTTCTTAAACTTGGGAAGATTAATCGATTTGATTTTCCGAAACCACGTTTCCTTGGCAGAGGATTCTGACTTAAAACCTTTTAAGTTAAACAATACAGTCGCATGGTCGGATAGAAAGGAGCCTAAAATTGGTGTGTCTTGAATGATACTGTCCATTTTCCTGGTTATGACTAAATCCAGTATATGTCCTTCAACATGAGTTGCAAAGTGGACATGTTGAGCTAGTCCAAAAGAATCAAGTAGGTCCACAAATGATTCTGCATCGGGTTTATCCACAGCATCAACATGTATGTTAAAGTCACCACATAACAATATTACAGCAAGAAACAAGGATGTAAGACAGCCAAGAAGGGAAGCCACGAAAGCAGTAGCTATTTCACGATGTAAAGCAGGTAACCAGCTGTACGACCGGCTTCAAACAAAAGAAGGCAAAAAAGGACATTGCAAATTAAGACATATTAAGGGAAAGGAAAGAAAGATGGAGACAATGCTTCAATACCCTTTTGAATGTGAAGGTGAGAGCGAATGTTTGCCTGAGGTACAACAAACTCAACGTGACAATCGAAGAAGTGAAGACAAATTAAAAGAGTATGAAAGTGGAAGGGTGCTCTGGTTCTGGTTTCGAGATAAATTTCCTGAAGCTACGATCTGGGAGGAAGAAAAGATGCCATTACAATGGGAAAACAGTGAGAAGGTTCCAATTTATAAAGAAAAAGGAGACCGACTCAACTGTGGAAACTACCGAGGTATCAAAAAGTAATGGAGCGTCGGAATCTCGGATCAGGGACTGAGGCAGCTAATCACCACCGATAACATGCAATTTGGATTAAGCAAAGGAAAAGGAGCAACTGATGCAATCGTCATTCTAAAGCAATTTGAAGAAAAGTGCAAAGAGAAAAAGAAGGGCTCTTCTTCACATTTGTATATCTAGAAAAGGCTTAAGATAGATTGCCAAGCGAGAAGTAATATTAGTCTACTGGTGTCTGACGAAATGAAATGTGCCGGAGTACCACAGTGAGGGAGGACTGTGAGCTGTTTTCTCTTTTAACTTGTGTTCACACAACCACTTTTACATTTCAAAGTATCGTTTATCTATTAGAGAAGATTAGTACAAAAATCTGGGAGACACCACTGTCCTGGCACGCGAAACGCTCTCTTCCGGTTGCCGTCCGCGTCTCAAAAACGCGCGTGCTTAAGCTCCCTACTGTCGAGGAGGAGGTGGGGAGACAAGACAGCCTCTGGGGACGGGAATGTTCGGGCAATTTTCCTTGGCGGGCAATCGCGTGGTACCTTTGGTTTGCTTTTGGTTATATTTTTCGATTACTTCCGATCTGGGTGAGCCACTAAAGCAATAGGATAAAACGTTATCAACTGTAGTGCCCGAAAGCCGTCAATCAACAGATTTGATTGGCAGCTCCTTTTGACATTTACTTTGTTTAATAATAACTCTTTCCGTCTGTACTTTCTGTCATTTGCAGTTTTTGTGCGGTCATCGCTTAGCACAGCGCATTTAAGTTCTGTGCTGGGCAAGCTAAATTATTTTCCCAAGGCGATGATTGGATCACCAATACGTTACCACCTCGAATTGTTATCTTTTTAATTAAATGATTTATAATGATAGGTAATCAACTTTTCAACCCCTAACAGTTCTTTAATAAGAGTAAAGACATTTCTCATATTGCCCAAGTTTGGAATATTTCAAACATATCAGTCTTGAATACTGGTTATTTCCTGACGTGTCAGTTCATATGATTCTACGTTATCAGCCTCGATGGATTGTTCGTATGTTCTGGTCTTTGTAATGAGGAGCTATTGACATAACACAAGCCCGAAATACAATTATTTTGCAAACTAGATTATCAACATACGCCTCGTTTACAATGCATCACTGAAACGTCCTATAAGAGCATGTCAAATCAGTAGTAAGTTGCACCTGGGAAACTAGGGCGATTTAAAAACACAAGATAGCGTTTGCAAGAGTTGGCGGCATTGAAGAACGGTGTCCTCTCTTATATCCGTAAAAATCGTACAGTTTTATCGTTTTATCTACGTTGAATCAGAATTTTTCCGTTTCGGAAGTTAAACACTGGTATTGTTATCGTTCAATTGACCGTGCTTATGAGTCTACATACATAAATGAATAAACCATCAAAGTTCTCGAGATTTACTATGGGGAAGGTTTTAGGCAGAAGGAAACGAAGTGTGTTTGAGTGGATCTGAGGAAGAAATGAAAGAAACTTGTTCATGTGACTTCTCACATGGAAATTAAAAAAAACATGACCTGTCGCGTACCAAACCCAAATACACCTTGTGATTTTTCATGGGCAGGGGGGGAGGGGGGAGAGGGAATGTGAACTGTGGTGTTTCCTTTGGTGGTACCTGGCAAAAAAAAGGGCAATCTTCCCTGAATGATTAATTATTCTGGAATGGAAATGTTAGAATTTGGGTTGTTTGATGCCATCAGCCACTTCAACATTGGAGCTGGAACTGTTTTTCTCTTGCTTGGGCATTAGAAATCAACCCGGGGAAATACACTGAGCCAAGGGTCCAGGTGCTTTGACTTCGATTGCATTCGTGGTGCAGAGTACAAAGAAAATGCTGAAAGGAAAAAGAGGAGAAAGGTCCTAATGGGACTAAAAAAGTAAAAGGAAAACAAGAATCAACAAGCAGAAAGTGTTGCTTGTGATACTGGTGCATTTTGACAAACTTCCTTTGCTAAGAGGTTGAAAAGAGAATTGCGGACCAATTAACCTATTTTAAAAGGCCTTTTTTCTCGCAAAATGAATTTTGATGAAAACGCGAGTACCTTAAAATGTCTAGTTAAAAATGTATTTAGGATAATTTCATGAAATTTTCTGAACACAAGTATGGATGATGCTTCTGTGCAATGAATCTAAAAGAAATACAAAGCCAAGAAAGCTAACCTTGGGAAGCCTCATTTTAGTCAAATAATTTTCAGTATACAAAACGTTTGACATTATTGACATTATTATATCTATAAAGATTATGCCCAGGAAAGTCTAGGGCCAAATTGTTTTTCGTTATAGAGTTACTGTTGTCCGTCTGAAACCTGAAAAATGAGGGCTTCTAGGGCGTGGTCACGATGCTGTGGCAACTAATTAATGATGCCAAAAATATTGCCAAACAACTTCTCTCACTGAGCGTTGTCATTTAAGACTCTAATAAAAATGATTGAAGCAATGCAAAGATTGTTTGACTTTTAAGGTATCATAGCATTTTAAATTAAAGACAAAATGGCGCCACATTCTGCTGTGTTAACAATTGACTTCGGGTGATTATTTGTATATGTAATAGGACTACATGCTGCCCAATTCGGAAATAATTGGATGAGAAAAATCTGAGGCCAGTCCAATTTGGCAGTCCTAGGAATTTTTTTAATCCAATTATTTCCAAATTGGACAGGTGTGATGGTGGGTTCGCTCACAAAACGAAGAAAGACAATGACACACAAGCATGAACTTATAAACAAGTATAAATTAATGATTTTAATTTGAGACGGACAAAAAAAGAAACCTAAACTTGCTTAATATTACAGACTAATTAGGGTACATAGGACTAACCTTACTTAAATAACTATCTATTCCTTTACAAAAAACTTGACGATAATACTAAATATACTAATTGCTTTACTTTAATAATTACAGTCAAACAATTCGGTCTTTCAACAAACCCGCAGAAAAAACCCTCAGCAAGTTCTTTCCCACCTCGGCGCTTCCTTCTCTTCTGGCAATCAATTTCTTCTTTCAAACTTTACTGCACCCGCGTCACTTTCTTCGGCTTTTCTCTTCTTCTTGTTTTTCTCAAGCTTCTTGAATTCTTTGAATAATTTTCCTCATTCACCGCCACTGACAAAGGGGTTTTGTCATCGATTCTTCCGACAGCTCCTGCTAATGGCTCTTAGTGCCTCAGGCTTTCGTTCTTCAACCCGTTGCTTTTCTGCTCGTCAACAAACCTTGTGCCACTTCAGTAATCAACCAACGCCCACGACTTTTACATCTATATATAGTTAACTAATTAATTCAAATTACGACTACAAGCAATGACTACATTACAACACTTAGAAATTCTATAACACTAAATCAGATAATGCATAATACACTAGGGAATCGTACAATTGGTAATTAACACTCACACTAACGAACAAGACGAGTGTCTAAAACTATCTACAAACTCCATAGGAATTGTCTGTCTGCTTGGCTTAAAGCACGAGATCACTTTTTTCGGTTTCCCTAACCCTGTGCTCACTTCAAGTTGTTGCCTTGAATTTGCAAATTCACGATCTCGCAAAATACTTTAGTTTCTGCCACAGTTTTTTACATGACGGTCCAAAGAGATCTGTATGACAGCCAAACGGCAAAGAACTGCATCTACACTGTAGCTCATGACGAGGAATATCCTCCAACTTTCTCGCTTCGTTACGCTGCTCCTTCCACTCTGAAAATATTCAGCGAAGTCTTTGTGCTCTTCCAAGTGTTTTAGTTTTGGTTTTTGCCTCTCATGTTGGCAGGCTCTTCTTCTGGCAACGTAAAAAATCTCTCCTTTGCGGTGATATCGCTGAAAAAGTCCTGATAAATGGTAAAATTTGGCACATCTCCTTGGTTATTATCATACGATCATTTCAGCAAATAATTGGTTATTATGCATAATCGTCGGACGGTCGCAGACATGAGATCGCAAAATTTGTCATATTTTCAAGAGTGCGGCAGTAAATGTGTTAAATCTTTTTTTTGGGGGGGGGGGAAGGGGGGCCTTTTTTTGTGTGTACATTTGCATAGATTACTCCTGCATGCCTATTTAATTACTCATGGGCTCCTGATTACAGTCAGAAAGGTTGCCCCTTGCGATTTTGATCGTCCATTCTGGAGATTCTCGTTATTCATTATTCCGCTGTTACGCCATTTTACCATATTTGGTTAAGAGAACACGCAAAATACGAGACGGTAATATACTGTAGTGTCCCGGTCAGGATCTGTTAAGAACAGAGCAAATACGGACGGGAGTTTTTCGATGAAAGAAATTGTTTTCAACATGATGCAATGACTGAGAATTTAGGGCCTGTTCACATAAAGACGGGTGACCCCAGGTAGGTGAGGTACCCCACCTTGGTGGGATAACCAATCTCTCCTTACGATTTCTCTTTTTTTCTTGATTGTGTTCACATGAGAGGTGGGGTATCTAAGCGAGGCGGGTTGCCAGGTCAGCCGGGCCGGGTAGCCCGCTTAGGTGGGGTAAGTTTTCTTCATGTGAATGCTGAAGGTAGGGGACCCTGCCTGATTGGGGTGATTTATCTTTAGTTTGAACATTCTGCCAAAGCATTTGGAAACCTCACCCCATCGCCCCGGGGCTATAAATATTGCATGTGAAGGCTCATTTTTTTTGTGTGTGTTTTTTTACTACTGGTAGACGGGGTACCTCACCTACCCAGGGTCCCCCACCTCCATGTTAACAGGCCCTTAGAGAATTTGGTTTGTGATCGCTTGTCACTCGTTATTTCGTTTATTCAATCAAGTAAGGACATTTGGCTGGCTTTTGTGCTGTTTACATAGATGTCGTTCGCACGCGCCCTGAAGGAAGTGTTTTTTTAACACTCTCACCAAATGCACCTCTGTAATACGGTCATCTCGTTATTGCAGCCACCTTTTTTTGGCCCGGCAAAACGGCCATACATTTTCTCATACAGAATCCTCGTTAATGCGGTTACCCGTTAATACGGCCAACGGCCACAATTTTAAATCCGAAACTGTAGAATCCTGTACCATTTTACCCCGTTAATACGGCCACTCGCGCTAAATTAAGAAAACCAAAACCCCCTTGACATGTCAATTTTATTGACCTTTGTTATTTACCACTGTAATCGAACTGCCGATTTACTTTACAGATTTCTGTCAGCAAGACTCCTCCCTATTTTCGATTCATTACAAAAATGATCTTGGGACTACTGTAACATCCAGTAAGGCAAATCGCAAAGGGATAATAAGTCATGGTGCTTTCATCACAAACACGATTGATACTTAAGTCTTTCGCGGATCGGTTGGGAAATTACGGCAGCTTCCGTTTTTTACAAGCATAGAAAGCTGGGCCTGTTCTTGTTTTGGTTTTAGGCTCAGAACGTACAGTACGTTTAACAATTATTTCAGCGTTTTACCTACTAAGCGAAGTTTCAAGCATTTTATACGATTACTGTACATACATTCCCGTTGTATGTCAGGGACATTTTTCTCATTGCTCGTATTTTTCTTTCCCCTGCGGGGCTCGGAAAAATATTACGCAACTCGCAATATTCACGCGTATTATATGTTAAACCATCGAATAAGATGAATTTATCCACTTTCGCCAAAATCTTTTCCAGTTCAGTGAAGTATTTCCTTTTACAGCTTCAAGGGATCTGGTTGGTTGAACAATCATCACTTCCCGCCATTTCTGACAAGTAATAGCTGGTTATTGTTTTACCCCAGACATGTCATATTGAGGGCTCCGAGAAAGACCCTTCCTTGAGATGCGGCAGGTTTTTTCCTGCTGTAAGTCATGTTTAACAAGTTGTTAGCCTTTTCTCAAGGTTTGAGGACAGAAGTGGAGCCTCGTGGGTGGAATATTCTTCTATCGTTTATCAATACTACTATCAGGCTTGGTAGCTTTTATCGGTTTACTTATCGAATTTTAAAGGAAAGGAAGCGAGTTAAGAATCGAAACTTATTTCACTGTCTCTTTCTAATTACCACATCATCATAGCATGACTAAGCATGCAGGTGTCTAAAGACTCTTCAATCTATGCAAATTTACTTACAAAAACCGAAAAAAAGACAAAAAAGATTAAACACCGGTACTGCCGCAATCTTAAAACAATTACTGTAAATTTCAGGATCTGATGTCCACGATCAACCGGCGATTATATATATTTTTTTCCTGAAATAATTATATATGATAATAAATGTTCAAAGGAAAAAGGATGTCCTTCTTATGGCCATCTTCCTCTGTTTTCGACGGGCTAATATCACGGATGTTTTGAGCAACTCTTTACCTATCTTTGGCCACTTCACAGAAACATCCCCGAAGGCACCGAGGCAGTCAATCGATCACGGACAACGAAATTATGGGCAAAATCAAGACTGGCGAAAAGTTAACTCAATTCCAGCCCCGATTATTATCGGCAAACTTTCGTCGATCCTGCTTTTGCCCTCGATTTCTTTATCAAGCCCCGACTCTTTACCAGCACTGAGAAATAAATGTGTGAAAAAACACTACCCAATTCTTTCAAGTTGCAACTCACTTAAAACCACCTTAGTTTAAAAAAAGACAACGATACGGAGTTTGAAAAGACAACCATAACTACAAATTTAAACAGGAGTAAGATTGAAAATTAATCAAGCGGCACTCATTTTGGGACATCTCCCTTTCATTTCTCTGCAAATCACAACTTGAAACAGTCAACTAAATTTAAGGTTTTGACGACGAATTACTTTAAAACCGTTCGTACTAGCTAAGCAGTTCATAAAAGAGCTCGACATGTTTCTCAATGAGAATGAGAAATAAATACGACAACGCAAGTTGTATTTTGAGGACATTGTTGCTAAGACCCTCAGTAATAAACGCCTTCAGTTTAGTAATTCTTATATTGTTCTGTGATGAATAGATTGCTTTTTTGGCGTCCCAGTTAATCAAAGAACTAACTTTGCTTTCTTAATCACTCGATGAAGAGCGGAATTTTTTCAATGCTGTCACTACAGCTCGTCTTACTTCTGAAATCTTCCAGCAGTAGAGAAGTGGGTTCAATAAAGAGTTTACGAACGCGAAAACCACTCCATATTGTCTGCATAGCACAAGAGTTTGTGACAGCTCACTTATGGTGCTAGACAACGCCATCATCGTAGGATATGGTAGATAACAAATCAGTAACGCCAACTGAATCCATATTACACTGGACACTGCCTTTTTGTGTTTTGCTATGCTGACTTCAATTGGCAGAGAACTGCTTGGTGGATCTTGACGAGAGCGCCTGTTTTGAACTCGAGTGCGATGTTTACGGAGGTTGAAGAAAATCCTAATATGTGAGAACGTGGAAGTGGCTAGACAAATGGAAAAAACTGTTTGCAGAAACCTTGTTCCAAATTCAGAACTCTTTACGGAGAAAGCTGAACAGACCATAACCAAAATCCAGAAAGTAAATATTATTCCGTACACACGTTTCAAAGTTACGGTTTCCCTGTACCGCATTCCCAATGACAAGGCCAGGAGTCTGTCTACGCTTATGGCACTCGTGGTCAATAAAGACACTCCACACAGTGCATAGTTGATGAAAAAACCAGTGGATAATGCAAAGTAGCAAACGCTCCAACGTTCTTTTATTGCAGATAACCAATATATAGCACCCAAAGGATTGGAAAGCACACCGACACAGAGATCGCTTGTCGCCAAGCTGCGAAGCAACAGTTTGGACGGTGAACCGAGTGTACACTCTTTCCGGAGGGCAACTAGTATTAAAACGTTTCCAAGGGATGTAAAAATGCACAGAAAAACAACAAAAGTTGAGAGAAATATCAAGTGGTGGCGGATTCCTTTGGTGAAACTTTCAGAGCAGAAGTACTCTACGTATAACTCATTCCCGGCAATCTCTGTAAGGTTCGCGTTCATTGACATGTTGTCGTTGTTGCTTTTCATTCTGCCAAACTGATTGAACTGAGAAAATGCAGGTGTTTTATGGGGTCCTACGACTAAATTATGCACATTTCTACTATTCAGTTTATGAGGCAATTTCGCGATGTGGTCTGTCATTTCATGCCTTTGGGGGATTTTTGCCGATTTGGTTGGGAATTACGGATGTGTCCCTTTTCTGCCAGTTTATTTAAAGGAATATTTAAATAAAATTCAAACCTTGCATTTACCCTATAGTACCCCCATATTGTTTTTATTACTATCAAATACATCAATAAAACAACGCGGGGTTGAGAATTTAATGCTTTACTTGAGAGTAACGATGCTGTTATTGATCGTTAACAACATCTACCTGAAGTTCCCCTGTGTGATACAATATTTTATACACACCCACGTTAAAGATTAAAAGCGAGACAGTGACGCCCCAGCCAATCACCAACATTGCCAGGCATGTGTGCTGTCGTGGATCACAAGAGATTTGACTGCTTTTGTGAACCCCTGCAACCTCAAGCTTTCTTTACAATATTTCCATTCAATCTAATGCAAGCTCAGTTGGATTTTTTTAGGATTGCCTGTTACCGCTTAAGTTGCTTGGTGTTTAGTTTTAATACTTTGTGATGATTTTTCTAACTTTCTTTTCATCTTCATCTCGCGTCATTTAAATACAGTAAAGCCCCTCGAGTAAGAACCTTCCATTTTATAATTTAGCCTAAACAGGTTCTTAAATGAATGGTAATTAACAGAAACTTAGGCTAAGTATTTAGATAGTAGAATTTAGTGATAATTGGCCTTTTTTCCCTATGCAGCAGTCAGGTTTGCCCTATCCCCTTATAATACATAGATTTAGCCATGCTCCCGGGTTATTTATCACATTTATTTTGCGTTCGTTTGAAAACATGGGTCCTCAAAGACCTATGAGACTAATTGACTTTTCTGGACTTAATTATTTATAGCAATGTGGCTTAGAATATCTCATTTTAAAGGTTATAAAATAAGCTTTCAGTAAATAAAAATTAAGCTTAAAAACCGAGGACTTTTCAGAAAAATAACCTTAAGTACAAAAATTCGCAAAAATATTGTTCTGGTACAAACGTTTTAATTTAGTTAACGAACATTTGCACAAAATTTGGTTAACAAGACGAATCTGTGAATATTCAAAAATTGTTTTAAGTGTGTCAACACCTGTCTTTTCTCCATGACGACAAACAAAGGCGATTGTGTTTTGCATAATTAATTACGCATCGGACTTCGATGGGCAAAAAAATAATATATATATTTAGCCAAGCCTAAAAGCGGAGCTCCCGTTTCTAACTCCAGAAAGCAATATGGTGCATATGGAGATAATTTTGCCTCCTCATAAAGTTCAAAATTTTTCGAACACATCTGTCAGCAGTAAACAAACAAGCATTGCAAACGATAACCAACAATTTTAATCAATAACTAAAACTAAAATTGCATCATGATCCACAGTAATCTCTTTCAAAACATTTTCCGTTTAACTGATAATCTTTACACGCTCTCTCTTGAGTTTAGAAAAACAGAAAAATCTTACTAAATAACTTTGAAAAATTAAGCTAATAGCCCACTTTCAATATATTAAAATTCAGTCCTAAACCTGGCAAAAGGCATCATCTCGAGGCTCTGGTTAATAACTATAAGGATTTGTATGAGTTGATTCCCCAGAGCCTCGAAATGATGTCTTTTAATACATCGAAAGTGGGCTGTTAAAGAGTAGTAAATTCGCTTACTCGACTGCAATTGCACAGTCAAACAAAGCAGCTTATAATCTCCCTCGCAGCCGCTTTTAGTCTCTTCACGCAACGCTCCTCTCCACAAACGGCTGCTCACATTCGAACAACATTCCTTTCCCTTTGTAGTCTTTGCGCCAATGAGATCACTGACATTGTTTCTTATGTGACCAATCAGAGCACAGGAGATTGTAATCAACATCGTTTTTGCCTAGTCTCCCTCGCAGCCGTTTTTAGTCTCGTCACGCAACGCTCTTCCCCAAAAACGGCCGTTTGTGGTGAGGAGCGTTGCGTGACGAGACTAAAAACGGCTGCGAGGGAGATTAAGCAGCTTACGACTGGAAATCCATTTCACACAAAAAGCCTATAAATTTAACTGTTGAAATATGCCAGAATCTCAGGCCTTCTTCGTTATTTTAGCAAGTTTTACAAAATATGTGAGGCAGCGAGGAATGCATTAAGAAATAAACGTTTACCTGAAAGCCAACCGTTGTAAGCAGACCTTTTCACGGTTTCTGAAGCCATAATAGGGAGCTTAAGCAACGACAGCGGCGAAGATATCGAGAACGTCATCTCAAAATATAAATTCGCGTTATTTCAATCTTTATTGGCTATTTCAACCTTTTTAATATGACAAGGGTGTGGTAGTTCCTCAAAAATGACACTGGTCGGAATGGCACTTTATTTAGGGAAGAAGATGAAAATTTATCCTCAAGTGCTGGTGTTCTTCATGAAACCTCAAACTGGGCCATTTCACGTTGCTTTTTTGCTGACGACGGCAAAGAAATGGACAAAAGTGAAAAGCTATTGTTTTTTTCCCATCTGTGACGTTCTCGTTTCCGTCGCCGTTGTCTTTGCTTAAGTGAATGATATTGATAAAATGACTAAAAGTATTTTAAAATTTTTGAAATCTGCCCTTTTGCAGCGGAGTTATAGAGGTTTGAGCCAAAATCCCGTGCATTCACGGTAATTTAAGGAAGTTCGCGCCCAAAATGTTTCCACGTACAGATTTTTTTAAAACTTGTCACGCAGAAAGGTAATGGTCTACTTTTACCAAAAAGGCGAAAAAAAAAAAAAAAAATAGGGGGTCACCGTGCTTGTTTTCGAGATCATGAGGTGCACTTTTAAAAGCTTGCGTCATTTTAAGACGATCTTAGCTTACAACTGTCAGCAATAACAAAGCTACATTGGTGAAATTTAGATCAGGTAAACATACTTAGTTCAACATTACTAATATAACTAAATAAACTTTTGCAGCTGATGTCTTTTTCTGTGATGAAATAGACCTTGAAAAACGATACATATTAGTCAAAGAACGAAAACTGCGGTCGCACGAGAACATAAAAGGCGAAATATTTGTAACTTCTCACGTACAGATTTTTTTTGTTTTTTGTTAAAATGGACAAAATCAAGAAAGGAAGGGATCTACGGAAAGAAAAATGGGGGTCACCTAGCATTCAAGCGAGTAAAATCGCTGCGAAGTTCTCAAAGCGATTGTCTATTCGCACTGTCACGTCATTGCGTGACATTTCCGAGAAAACGTGGGTCCACAGCCATCCCATGATGTCACACGCTTTCACGTTTCATTCTTGTGAAAAATGTTTGCGCCTTAAGCATCGTATTTACATTTGTGGTCTGGGATGCATGATGTGTGCGTGACATCCGCGAAAAAATGCGCAGTAGCAATGGGCGCGAACGCGTTTGCCCCCTAACCAAGATGGCGTCAGAACCGTGAAAAGATCTATTAGTGTTTTGTCTCTCGCTCAGTCTCTCTCGCTCTATTTCTCTTAGCTTTGCGGTGTTCTTCATCGAAATTTTCTCTTCTTCTCCTTCCTCGGCTTCTCTTGAGACTTTCTTCTCGTAAATTTCTCAAATTTCGTCGCCTCTTCTCTCCTGCTCTTTTCTGCTCTTTAATCTTTATCCTGTTGCTCTTTATAAATAAAAACCTTATGCAACAAGAGGGCTGATGGGGGAGGACGGCAAACAATTTTTATGTGACCCGCGTGACAGCTAATTACGCATGAATTTGACGCTCTTTCCGGTCTGCATTTGCCGTCCTACCAGCGTTGAATTTGACGTTGTCAGGAAAACGTGAGTTTGTTTCTTCCTTTATTTCTTTTGCAAATCATCATTTTTCCTTGTCGAATAAGTAAATGTGAAAAGTGCTGTATCTCCAAATTTTTCTTCAGTACAAAAACATTTTTCGGCTGTGAAAAGCTAATTTTATGGTCTCTTTTTAAGCCCTCCACATCGTCAAACTCGGCTATGTTTGTTTTGTTTATAGTGGAGTTATTTTCATTGAATCTAAGCCACTTACAGGGTCTTCGTTCAATCTAATTCTTATTATCATTTGCAAGAACAATGTGAAGTGTTTTGATATCAAAGACATCAAACTTAATTAAAAAGGGAAAAGACACGTTTTTACTTCAACCGCTTCGTTGTTGTTTTGATTGTGTTTTATCGACAAGAAAAAAAATTGCGTCGCTATGTATGAACTTCTTAAAAGGATTTCTGGTCTTGCTAATAACCGCCAAAGGCCCATACTGATCCAAGTTAATTTTTTTAAGAGTTCAAAACAGTGAAATGGCGACTTTTATTAATAAAGCAATGAAGTATGATTTGTTTCCTCGGCGGTCCGCATGCTGTTCTTTTTTTGGGGGGGTTGTTGTGCATATGTTGTACCCGAAATATTGGTCAAATGTAAATAAATCACCAATTTTCCCTTCATATCTCTTTCCCCTCAGGTTTTAAAGTCCTGCATAAAAGAACTTGAGAACTTCACTACTGATTTTCTTTTTTATAAAAGATGTTGACGGTGGTTGCATTCGAACATTCCACTAGTCTGTATGTGAGAGAAAATACCAAAATTAAACGAGGCTTACCTGTACGGTGAAGTTTGATTTGGGTTCTGTGAGTCATTGGTCGTGAGTGAGGGAGTCATGTGTGAGAAAGCGCACGAGCCCGTGAAGATCACGGGTAGGGTAATAACACACGGGTGGGCGCATGACTCCTTCGCTACCGACCAATGACTCACAGAACTTAAATCAAACTTCACCTTACAGGTAAGCCTCGTTTAATTTTGGTATTCTGTTTCGTCATTGGTCATTGGTCGCTATGGAGTCACGTGAGATTTTAAAGCAGTGTGAGTGCGAACACAAATAGGACAGCAATGATTTATAACAATATGAATCTGCTTTAATACCATGCTCTCTTAGCGAAACTATCTTAGTTGTCACCACATCCAGCGTTAAGAAGTTCAGCCAAAAAATTCGCTCGGTGTTCCACTGGTTTGTGCTAAAACTTGGTAGAGGTGGACTCCTGGGATCACCCAGCACATAATTGTGGTAATAGAAATGCTGTTCCCTTTAGCTGCAGATGTAGAGGCTGACCTGGTGCTGTGGGCACCATACTTTGAAGTGTCAATTCCAGCGCCAGCCAATGTAGTCTTAACCCATCTGCTTACTGTATCAGGGGAAACAGCTTTGTGAGGCTTAGTGTAACTAACAAAAAGCTGCTTGACATCACCTCGAAGAATATCTCTACGATCCAGATAGTGCTGAAGATGCTTTACAATACAAAGACTAACATCTGGTGCATAGGCTTGAAACTCAATGTAAGCTAAATGTTTACCAGGTCTCGAAGTTTTCAACAATAAGTTAATGAAAAACACACACTTATCAAAACTTATTTGCATACAATCAATTGATAATGTATGCAGAATCTGGTGACACTGTCCCCAAAAGCAGCGCCATCAACATGACCACTTTCAAAGTCAGGTTCTTCAAACTAAGTTTCTCAGGTGACCCAAGTTTTGCTAGGTAGTCTAATACCACCGTCACATCCCAAGTTTCTTGATACCTTGGTAGAAAGGGTCTGCATTCGAAAATTCCCTTGATGAAACGACAAACTAAAGGATGCTGTCCAAAAGTATAATGCTCTGATGTGAAACAAACAGTACATAAAGCGCACCGGGCTGTATTGAGGGCACTATATCCAATCCCTGTTTGGTACAGTTCTGCCAGGAACTGATTAGTCCAATGTTCTAGAGTCGCTGAAAAAGGATTAATCTTTCTTTGACTACAGTACTGTTCCCATTTAGCGATAAATGGTTTATATTTTTGTTGAGTACCCCGTCTCCAGGACTGCAGGATGAGTGAGGTAGCCGATTCCGAAAGGCTTCTGCCTTCAAGGGATTTCCGGACAAGTGGCATATCAAAAGGGTGAGCTTCTGATGTAGTGGATGCACCAAGTCTGGCTGTTGAGGTAGAAATAAGGTGTGTTTCTTTTTTGGAATTATAAGGGGTTCCTGAACCAGCAGTCTCATTACCAATGGCCACCGGGGTTGAGTCGGCCAGCATGGCACAACTAACATTCCTGTGGCCTCCTCTGCTTGGATTTTCTGTAACACTTTTGCCTGGGTGATACTAAAGTGAGGAAAAGCATAAAAAACGTAAGGTTTCCAAGAGATTGAAAAGGCATTAATAGCCATTGCTTCCGGATCAGGTTGGTAGGCGACAAGTGGTACTTAAGCCTAGAGGCAAACAGGTCAATCTGAGCCGCAGTTTCTTTTCTAGATTTCCTGGACTCTGCATCAGCTAGAGTATTCTCTATTCCTGGGATATGATTTGTGGTTGACCACATGTTAACTTTCAAGGCACCATGCCCAGAGCGTACGGGTTAGATCATTTCTCTTTCTGGAATGGCTAGTGCCCATTTTACCTAAATCTGACACAGCAGTCATATTATCTATTCGCATATGGACATGCTTTACTGACAACTCTTTATGAAATGCCTTGAGAGAAAACAATACTGCAAGCATTTCAAGATAATGAATGTGATAAGAAGCCTCTTCAGGGGTCAGGGGCCCCTCAATCTTTACATTATTGAGTACTCCTCCCCAGCCTTCTGTACTTGCATCTGTGTATAAAGTAATCTCTGACTGGGGAGGGTTCATAGGTTTTTGCAGTGACCCTGCTGAGTGTATCCACCACTGCAAGTCACTGCGAGACAACTCAGACAGTGACATAAAACAAAGTTACCCTTGTTTAAGCGCAAGGCCTCAGTTTTTTCCATGTCCAGCGACCTAGTATTTTAACACTTGAGATTTAAAATAACTCTCAAAGAGCCATCCTTTTTGGCCCTGGTGAAAATAGGAGAGATATATTCCCCTTCTTCGTGACAACTTGGGTTAATAACACCTTTAGCAAGTAGTGTATCTATTTCAGTAACAATGACATTCTGTTCATCCAAATCAAGGATTTTCTCTCTGGGGGCTACTCTGATAAATTCAATTGGCTGGCCTAAGATCATTTGCAATATCTCAGGGTCTGAGGTTAAGGCCTGCCACTGATTATAATATTCTCTCAGCCCCCTGCTTTAAAGCAGTGAACTTTGTGCTCAAGATACTGTCAGGATATCAGAGCATTTCACTGGATTTCTTCTCGGTTTCCTGTGGTTTGTAGAAATTGTTTTGTGGCGGGTAAGACCGGCCCTCTTCCCTAAAAAAGGCTTTCCACTAGAGTGAGAAGATTTGCCCTTCCAGCCATCGCTATGGTTTTGGTAAGATAGCTTTGCGGTAGTCGTATGGCCAATTCTATTAGTCGCTTTGATATTGTTAAGCTGAGATTGCAGCTCATCGCCAAATAACAAGCCCGTGATGGGTACGTGAGAGCCACACAACGAGGAATATTCGTTATTTAGGTGCGATTTGATAGCGTCACGTCGACAGTAAGACAGCTCAATATTTACATGGTCTAACAATGCCAGAGCATCAGCGTTTTACTTAACTAATATCCCCAATGTCACAGTGAGAGCCGGCGCTGAGGTCTTGTCAGGATCTGCATGGATAGCCAGCAGTGTGGCGGTCGACTTGGCGACGGCACTACCGACTTTAACAACGACTTTCTGCATGTTTGCAAGGCGTAAATACGCGCTCCTGGTCCCGAGCCTGAGCCCGAGCTTATTCCATATCTCGGGGTTGACCTTTAGCACAGTTAATTTCTCACAATTAGCGGGTCGATTGTGTTTCGCCAATTTTTCTTTTAATTTGACTTCCTCCAACTTAGAACCCCACCGCTTATTGACGATATCTGCCAATTTCTGAGCGACTTTCGGGTCAGTTTGCTGGTCCGACTCAAAAACTTGAGCAATTTCATTGAGCAATGCGTCCTCTGCGGAGCTTCCCCGTTTTGGCGGGTCGCCGTTGGGCGGGCAAGTGAGTGCCTCGGAATCCGACTTTTCAGGATCTGAATCTCCGCTATCGCTCATCGAACTAGCTGCAGGAGGTTTTCTTCTCCTTTTCGGTGGTGTAGCATGGTCTTCTGGTTCTTCAGCTAACCGTTTCATTGCCTTTTCCATGGACAGCATGGTGGAACTCATTTGGGTCATGGCTGACAAGAAGTTAGCAAGCACGTTGTCTGTACCCTGTGACTCCGTAGCGACCAATGACCAATGACGAAACAGAACTATTTTTTTGCTTGCTTTTGATGAGGATACTACCAAAGTGTGATTAAGGAGTACAAGGCCCAGTTGTTGTTGTTGTTGTTGTTGTGCTGGACCTAATTTAATGCAAACTGACAAAAACAGTAGCTAGCTTTCCATTCATTTGCATTAGGTTCAACACATGAAAATTTTGACATTTGAACTGACCCTGAGAAACTCATAGGCACGAGGAGGTCCTCCTAGCTTCAACAAAGGAATTAAATTTCTGTACACTAGCATTAGAATTGTGTAGATTTCGAAAATATTTATACCCATTAGCACCTACATTTCGATGAACCGCGTCTGCAAAAGGTACTAGATCGGCTGGTGATAGCCATGGCTGGTTAAGATTAGTCGGTAACTGACCATCCTGGGCAAAGATTATGAAAGATTAAACTGAACATTTCGTTCACAATCATGCTGATTTGAGGGACGGCCAATCCAAATCTAAGTACCATATTTATCTACAGGGATAACAAAAAAGGCCTTAAATCCATGCAGAGAGCTTCATCACAGATGTGAACGTAAAAACGGTTTTTACATATGATCTTCTCAGGGAGATTCAACACGTCGAGAAAAGTGTACATATCGTGTTTGAAAAAGCGAAATTCGCTCTTTGTGACTACCAACACTGAGAGTCATGTGATTAGTGCAAATTGACGAGGGAGTGGTTTTTTTGTGTATGGAAGTTCAAAGTGGTCGCTACAGCTCGAAAACCGCCAAAAGTGGAGTGTTTGTGAGCGCGGACATGTGAGATGTCACACTAGGATAAAGTGGTTGTTTTACATGGTGTCTGGTGTTCGGTGTTTACTCGCCTGCCATTGAATCGGTAGTGGTTTGGTGGTGACACTCTTGCATTTGGCGTTTGTCAAGTTATCAAGATCAAATTTGTCGTATCTCCAGTGAATGAATTCAACTCGTACAGGAAAAGAAGTTCTTCATCGTCTGTTAGTTTCGTGTCGTTTGCTCTCATAAGAGCATCTCTTGCATCTCTAAATATAGTCATTTCAGGAGTGAAACACACAAAAGCCGCGCCGGGTTTGAGGTTTTTCCCTGGTTTTACAAGTATGAAACTGAAATACAGATTTTGTTGAATTTTAAATGTTATAGAGATTATTTCTAACATTATCTTGTAATGCTAAATGGGAAGATATCACCGTCCAGTTTATTTAAAAAAGAAAAATATATAGAAATGCTTATATCGTTGCCATCGTAACGTAATTTTGGAGGGAAATGTAATGTGAGAAATCTATGATGGGTACTGAATATCCTCGCCAAATTTCGTCTTGATATGATTACCCTAACAGTATCTAAGGACAGAATATGTTTATTTGTTTGAAAAAATTAAGGAGAAACTATTTTGAGCCTCCTAAGTCTTACTCTTTCCTTCAAATCCGTCCGTACCATTCCAGTTATAAGACACTTCGCCCATACTGTATTATATAAAGAAGATAAAATAATCACGAAGTACTTAAAATAGCTCTAACTTATATTCTGAAATGACGTTTTCGTCGCTGTATCCGTCGTGGTTCCTTCTTCCTAATACCATAGAAGACGCAAAAAAGACTTTGTCTTCCCCGAAAGAAATACCTAGGGCTCCAACACCAACAGCAAATCAGTGCTCAGAACTGCATGCAGTGCCCTGTTCTGATCCTTGCCTGGAAGAATATTGCTAACATAGAACATTGCCTTCATTTTTGTGCGGTTGTGGTTGACATGTTCCGTGTAGTGATTGCAATGATTGACAGTACTCCGTATAAGGACTTAATCGTTGGTAATAAATCACATGTAATCAGATATACAAAAACATTGAAGCAGAAGCAATCAGGCGATGTAAGAAAAAGGTTAGAAGGCCTTAGAGGAATAAATATTAATCACAACGTACAGTCTTAATTCATTACATTCCGGAATATACGTTGCTATAGGGACCATTATAACAAAGGCGGACATTTGGGCTCACGTGAGCTTACGTCTGCAACAGACAATTCGAGTGGGATTTATATGAGGTAGGCCCCTGCGTGCCAATTTGTGACCAAACCTCTGGCGACGTTTCAGCCTCTCTCGGCGACTGATGATAACCTGCAATCAGGCCCATTTTTAGTTTCGCCCATATGTACCCTTATATCATCGCTTGCTAAAACTGGTGTTTTTCATTTCGCCAACTCCACAGTATGTATCGCGCGAAACTAAAATAGAGCCTGATCGCAGATTAGGCGACTGACTGTCTAGCCGAGAGCGGGAGGCGGTTGTATAGGAGGGCTGTGGCTAACCGCGTTCTTTTACAGTTTGTAAACAACTCAACCATAAACGTAAGCAATCGTTGTAGGAATCTACTCAAAAGAAAGATGTTGTCAAGACACCTGCTGCTATAAAACAAACTTAGAAACCCATGAGGTTGTGTCAGTTAACACAAATGGCAATTTTTCTTTCTAGGCTACCGGTTTATCCAGACTAATCTTTTCGTTATTCAACGCTAAACACTTTCTGAAGATACGAAATGTTACCTATTCCAAAAAATAGCAAAGTCTTCTTTCTGTTATCATTACTTTTTAATACTCACGTATGGCATTAATCATTTTCTATTATACGACTTTTGTCTTTCCTTTCTTTGTCCATAGCGATCTTTGGGTAAAGTTTTTGTGTCCTTAATCATCGTCTCGCGTCATATAAATGTAGTACTCTGCGTGTTGCTGTTTAAAAAAAAATAAGCAAAGTTATCAGCCCAAAAAACCAAATAAATACAAAAGCGTAAATACCAAGAAAAAATGTTTTCCTTCTTTAGTGGAAATGTACAATCCGTGGAAAATAAGTTTTTTTGCCAGAGAAGGAAAAACGCTAGAGTC
>NC_090894.1:5336141-5341141 GCF_036669925.1 Montipora capricornis
CTGATCAAAGCTTCGACCAAGGAAGTTATTGCGGAATGTTTAGATTTAATTTTTGGCGCTTTGGTGAATGGGTGGAAGTGATTATCGACGACTTTCTCCCAACACACAACGGAAAGTTATATTACGCTCGTTCCAGTGATCCAAATGAGTTTTGGAGTGCTCTCCTAGAGAAGGCGTACGCCAAGTAAGAGCTGTAATAACCAAAATTATTGCAACTACAATTCGATGCTAGTAGCCAGACAAGCTCAGTAATATAGTCCTATATTAAAGAGTTGGGTGTGTGGGTGAGATCAAATATGGAATAATAGCGGCAGCCAGAGGCTCCTTTACCAGCTGACGTCCGATCTCACCCTAAACCGCCATGAGACTTTGTGCATGATATGTGTGGTATATAAATCCTAAACCAAACTATAAAAACGATCCCGTTATGGGCTTCCTAGGACCGCCTAATGAAACATATGATAAAAATAAACTCAACCGGTTTTAAGAAGCCCTACCGGCAAGTGGCACACCAGTTGGCTATTTAAAACTCTGACTTGTATTTAAAGCGGAAAATTAACTCAGGGGTGCTTACTACTTAGCCAAAAAATCCGGAAACTTCAGTTTGAGGTCAAATGGAAAGGCAATTTTCCGGAAAATCTTTTCGGAAATTGTGGACAACCTCTAGAGGTAGTCCAATTTATCCGTTCGGAATGGAAATCGGGAAATTCCCTTACCATTTGCAAGAATCGTTCTTTTTCCAGGTCCTCTCTCTCTCGAGATCGAGTAAATATCCGGGATGGAATGCTGTGTAGTAAATGGTAAGCGCCATTCTCATCCGGTTGGTCAATAAATTCGGAACATTCCTTACCTTTATGCAACGATTAATCCATCCAGATTATTTGGCTAAATAGTAAGCACCCCAGAAAACCCCGATTTAAAGTCTATCACCCATCATAATCACTTGACCAAACCTTCTAGCAGAGTTTCCCTCCCAGGTGAGAGTTCAGTCACTCCCTACGGTGGATGCAATGCGCGTGAGAAAAAATTAGCAATCAGTTACATTTATCTAGGCCTGGGAAGTCAATTATCTTGAAGGAATTATAGCGGAGCTGCGGGTGCAATGTGATTCACTTTCTACCCAAACCTAAAAGAAACGCCAAAACAACACAATAAATTAACACAGACTTGCAAACCTTAAAAGTTATTACAATTATACCAGAGGGCAACCAGCTCACGAAAGCTTCCGCATACTGTCAAATCATTGCGTAAGGTGCTCTCGTGCGTTTTTATCTTTGACAGAGTTTGTGGGTCTTACGAGGCCATGGGGCTAGGTCGCATTAGTGAAGCCTTACAAGATTTCACTGGTGGAGTTATTGAGATGATCAACCTCCAAAGCCCTCCTCCTGACTTGTATAAAGTGCTAACCAAAGCGCATGAACGGCATTCCCTCATGGGCGCTTCGATTGAGGTATGAGGGCCAACAGAGTACGTATGTAATGAGCCGTGATGTTGTTCGAGTTCCTCTCGGAGCAAAGCTATGCTTTTTTTTTCTTTCGTCGATTAGAGAAGTCTGCGGACAATCAACCAAAGTATTTTTGGTCGTGTTAAATTAACGTTTTCCCGTCCCCCGTCCCCCCAGCATTGTTGCGTTACCTAGGGTCTACCTACTTTGTGATATTAGTAGTTTCTATTTGTTACCACGTTTACGCACCTTTAGACACTTAAGTCCCTATTAACTCTTACGTGTGACGTTGATTATTAATGATCTTTTCTTGTGTCTTCTCCAGACAACTTCTAAAGATGTGCAAAAGTCGCTTCCGAATGGGCTGATAACTGGGCATGCGTACTCAATAACTAGTGTAGCAAAGGTAATTATCGATAATGGAGTATACTGACAATGATCTATGCCTACGACCTAAGACTATTTAACAATAGACAATAGCACCGCGTTGACTATTTGACTCATAGAAAACGAGAATGAGTAGTCTAATTGTTTTAGTAGAAACTATCCAATTGCTGTTGATTTTGTTTTGTTTTGTCTTGTTCTGTTTTTGTTTAAAACGCCGGCCTTTTGCTACTCACTATCTATATTACTACATAGATAGTGAGTAGCAAGCCAATCAGATTACAGGACTCTTGCTTTGATAGCATGTGAGTGGGTTTCTAACAAAAGGAAATAGAACAATGAGATATAGTTTGACGCTATTGTGGTTTGAAGAATTTTAATGTAGCTTAGAAAGTTACAATTTTTGTGTCTTTGAAATTTAACTTTAAAGATACATTGAAATTTCTGCAAACCAGAGTAATGCATAAACAGTAATTTCCTTCTAATAAGTGGTTATTTAAGAGTAATACATGACGCAGCTGATAACCTAGCAACCTTTGTGGCTTTCCTAATTGGTGGTTTCAGATGAATCCCCCTTACAAGAACGGGTTTTCCTTTCCTCTTTGTAACCATATAACTTTAATTTTTGTTTATGTTTTTCCCTTTATTCACCATCCACACACACAATATTCCCCCGGCTACCTTCTACTAGAATTAGTGAATGTTTTAGATAGTGGAGAGAACCCCTTCGAATTCTTGTAAGTAGGTTTCTTCCATCCACATCCATTAGGAAAGCCACAAAGGTTGCTAGGTTAACTGCTGCCTCATGTATTACTATTAAATAGCCACTTACTAGAAGAAAAATACTGTTCATGCGTTAGCTGAATTGAAGAATTGTAAGGAAATTTCTTGATCTTTGTATCTTTTTTGTCCATTCAGGTGTAACCACTTTCTTGTCCATGTACTATATGGCTGTTTCTGAAATTAAGTTTTAATTTCACGCGGACTTTGTTTGGCTTTGCTAACTGCACTGTGAGGTTAAGAGTTTGCCTTATGGATTTCTCTTCCTCAGTTTACATTCTAACTATAACTTTTATTTTCCCTCAACTCACCATCAACACACACACACAATATTCCCCGCGGCTACCTACCAATTAGTGATTTTTTTAGTTAGCGGAGAGAAACTAAATCAAGTAGGAGGGATAAACAAATATTTGAACATGAAGATTATTCGTTTTTTAAAAAATAAGAATGTTAAATATGAAAAAATCCCTGCACTGCCCGGTTTCCTCGAAGCATGGTTAGCGCTAAGCAGCGCTAGATACCACGGAAACCTATAGGTTTCGATGCCTCTTAACCAACGGTTAGCGCTAACCAGGCTTCGAGCAACTAGTCTCAGGTTGCAATTTGAACTATAAATTTCGCTTTAAAAAACCTTCTCTCTGGATTTTCAATACCTAAAAATGTAATGAAACAATTCTTGTGGTCTGTTCATCTGTTTCATTTAGAGGTAAAAGGTAGGCACGGTCACAAGTACAAAGAAATCAAGTGAAAACGTGCAAGATAAAGCATATTTTTCCGTTTTCTTGCATACGCTTTTCGCCTCTTGTTGTGGTTACCGCTAGTGCGAACGCAAATGCAAGCCCAACGTCAAACAGAGAGAACACATGTGCGCACCCACGCCTGAGGGAAGAGAGATGTTAGAGATATTCGAAGTTCTTCCAAAATACCAAGTTAAGCAATACTTTAGCACCGAACAAAACCTGTATGTGAAGTGTAAATGGTTAGGTCGTTCGTGTGGACCTATAAAGTGCACTTTCTCGTTAATGGCTCACCCATTTCTAGGGTTTCGAAGAACATTAATTGGGATTGTAATCTGATTGTCCTTTCCTTGTCTCTTTCTTTAAATACAGGTTAATTTGCCCTACTTCAGGGGAATACCGGAAGCAAAATTGATTCGTTTGAGGAATCCCCATGGGAATAGCGCAGAATGGAGGGGTCCTTGGAGTGACAGGTGACAATCATTTTAGAAAATATTGTTTTACAAAAACGAAATATGCACAGTGAAGATTTCCGAAATTAATTGCAAACAGAATGCATGCCTTTGGAAACTCTGGAGAGCAACTGCGTTATCGCCAGATGTGAAGGAATCGGGAACCCGGAATCCACAGACTCGGGATCCGGGATCCACTATCCGAGATCCCGAATTCCACGGGCTGGGATCTGGGGCCCGTTTCTCGAAGGTCTCGAAGGCCATTTTCGGGTGTCACAATCCCTCTGCAGTATCTCAAGAACAGAGAGGATTTAAGTCGTCAAATTTCACAGCCATAACTGATTAGAGTGTAATGTGAAGTGCTACGTTTCTACTCCATATGAGCCATGTGAGTGTTAGCCCTACTAATGCAAATGGGTCCATACAAGGAAAGAGAAGACATTATACACTAATCAGTTAAGTCTGTTCAAATATAAGAGCTACACGGCCAACGTTTGCAAAAAACGTAAAATTTCACAGTCAGTTTGCTTTTAGCTACCTTGAAAACATGTTCAAAGATCGGCATTCCAAAACAAGCCACTGACCGGTTCACAAATGGCTATCCGGGCCCGAAATGTTTTCGGAACTTTCGAGAAACGGGCCCCTGGAATCCGAGGGTCACCGGGATTTCTTTACCCTTTATGAGGATGAACAATCCCTTTATCATGGTTACGGTTGAAAAGAGGATAATTTCAATATGAATTTGTTTCGTTGGCCGTGGAATGAACCCGAGAGACGTTTAGTTCGAATTTAGGTTAAAAAAGAGCTTAGAAAGCAAAAAATCCTTAAGGCCCGGGCAAATGGCTTCATGTGATTTGCTTCAACATCCGTTTGATTTTGTTGAACGATTATTGCTAGGGTGGCAAACAGTTTAAACACATCATCAACAGTTGACTCAACAAATCTTCACCCTCTCCCCCAGAGGCCTGGTATTCAACCCGCGATTGTTACTATGGATACGACATGGATACGTACGTCATTGAGAGACCAATTAGTGCGCACGCGCATACCGAACAATGTGGAAAGAAGGTGGCAAAGGGCTTCAACTTTATTCAACATTCGCTACAACAAAAGAAATGTTGAATGGTTCTTGAAGCAAAGTTTAAACGCTTTTAAACTCATTCAACATCGATTCAACGTGTTACAATTACAACGCGGTTA
>NC_090894.1:5348641-5353641 GCF_036669925.1 Montipora capricornis
GTGATTGGTACAAAGTTCTCGCGCCACTTTTTCAACCAATCACAAGTGAAACCAAAACCAATCGTGGCTCGCGCGTGCACATTTTCCCGCGCTTTGTGTCGGCAACGTGTAATTACTTCGAGTTTTCATGGTTTACTGGATTGTCTTCGTTCTTTTTGATTGGCCAAAGTAATTACTTTGGTTTGGGTTTTACGACACTCGATTGAAACTTGCTCTAATCACCGCCATATCTTTTATCCTTATCCCTTTTGCTCAAATTGTGTCTGAAGGAAAATATGCGTTCATAAAACCCTCTGGGATTCGCTGGCGCACATAGCTTAGTTTATTTTCCCTTCTTGCAGTAAATATACTAAATTACAAGGGTGGTCAAGTAAGAGACCAAACTACTGGAATCTAGAAGTTACGAATTTACTTAGCGCTCGGTTCATGGAATTAAAACGTTTACAAGTAGCCGATTGCCAGAGTGGTGGGCATTGACTCCATCGTTGCATGTTTTAAACAGGACGGAGAAATTGATCAATACGAGTTACAAGAAATCCTTAGTCAGGCTTTTGTTACTGGTAAGTAGGACAATGAATTTGCTTAATTAGTACACGTTTAAGCCCAATTGTTCTCAGGTTTGTGTTTAATCCCTATATAGCCATTCAAAGTCCTGTGGATTATACTATACAGTATATACCACACAATTCAATGTTTGGTTCAACGACTTTTTGTTAGTCTGAGCCCACGACAACGGCAAACGTCGATTCCCGTTTTGTCCGATTTCCTAACAGCAAGACTTGCGGTATTCCATCAGTCCAAGCTACTGCGATTCCATAAACTAATGTAGAAATACGAATGCTTTTATGCGAACTGTTCCGGGATATTAATTAACGTTGTCGCCATTTACTAACAATTTTTCTATAAAGCGACTTTCGTATGACCTTGGAAAAGTGTTTGCAACTTGTTTCACGGACAAATGTTCGGCAAGATTAAAACAAAGCTTCCCCTTATTCCCGCCAAGGAAACTCCTGATAAGGGCAGTAACAGTTCGATTGCCCAATCACATTACTGAATTTCAAATGACGTCAAGGGGTAATGCCGATGGCTTTCGGAGAGATGACGTTGTTTGCATCAGCCTTCGCTAAGCCAATGAAAATTCGCGCTCGTTTGTTTTTTTTTCGATAAGCCAATTAAGTGTTTCTGTTTTTTTTTTATGAAAGTTGTTCTAGTATAAGCGGCAATTAAAGTGCAAGGAGTTAAGTTAGTTTCTTTAGAGGGGTTGAAAGCTGTAGCAAATAAGCTCAAAAGGTCATTGGAATTTAATGATAGCCTCTCTCTTTTGGTATGGGCTCATACCCTTGAAGTAGGGATGTAGAGATAAGTACGGACCAGAAATGAGCACATTGTAATAAAAAAAAAATGAAAACGACAACCAGGGATTGCACTTGGATGTTCAGATTACCCATCGACTGCCTTAACCTCAACCACTAGGCCACTGAAACAATGGCGATTTCATGCTAGTTATTTCAAAAGGCACTAACTCATTTTGCCGTGCAACCAGGATTACGGTACTCGTAGTTGCAGCTCCCGGTCGAAAAGCTTTACACCGTTGGCTGGTATGGTACTGAATACAGCACTGAGGGGGAGAATTAAACGTAAGAAACGTATTGGTTGCCTCATTCACATAAGATCATCAACCTATTCCCGTTTGTAGAATTTCCAAGGATAGGGTAAGCATACATTTTTGTTCGTTTTTGTTTTCTTTTCTTTCAGTTATGAATTCTAACTTATTTAGTCTGGAGGCTTGCAGGTAATATTTCCATACATTCCAACAAGAAACTCTGTGATTGGTTTCTAGGGGCATAAGTATACTGGTACGACACAGGTTGTGTGAGTGCTTGTGAGTCGAGCCATTATCAGTGAATATGCAGTACATTAACATCCACAATATACAACAGATGCTTTGGACACCGACATGAACGACATTCTAGTGGCTTTTACAGGAGGTCTTGAAAATATAAGTTTTTGTGATCTTGCGAGTGCATGTTACATGATACTTTCGACCACTTTCGTGTCTTTTAACGTTGCAAAACGATCTCCCTAAAATCCTTAATGAGTTAACTTCAATGGATAATTGGATAATTGGTAATTCTGTGACGAGTGGAAGTAAAAATTTAGTCTTAGCGTTCCAAGTTGCTGCATGCCACAGTTTCAAAGCGAATCCTGGTGCACAACCATTCAAGTGGGAATGAGTTGCGCATTTTCATGCAAATCATGCTCATTTCCCTTTCAATAGTTGAGCACCAAGACTCACTTCGAAACCGAGACAAACAGCAACTCGGAAATGGCCCTTCAGAATCCTGGGACTATTGGCCGGCCTACATTTGCTCAATCTATTTATGACTTCGTCAGAAAATTAAAAGAAAAGATTCATTTGATTTCATTTAACTTGGCTGCCAAATTATATGATTATTTTTTGCATTATAGCACTATAATCCATTGACGAAAGGACTGAGATTTCAGTCTGTTAGGGTAAAGCTAAAAAAGCGAGATAGAGCGAATTTCAATTGAGAGTCGTAAAACCAAAACCAAAGTAATTACTTTGGCCAATCAAAAAGGTCTGAGACAATCAAGTAAATCAATCAAAAGTCGAAGTAATTGCACGTAGCCGACACAAAGCGCGGGAAAATGTGCACGTGCGAGCCACGATTGCATTTGGTTTCACTGATTGGTTGAAAAAGTGGCGCGAGAACTTTGAACCAATCACTGAGTGAAGTAATGCAAAACCAAAGCAATTCCCTAATTACTTTTGACACTCAATTGAAAACCGCTAAAGCTCCTCTTTAACGACTCGGAGGAAATTACCGACTGTATGGTTTCTCTTATTCACAGGAGCATGATCGCCATGTTTGATGTATCCTTCTATTTCCCGTGAATGGTGTTAGTATTTATGGTTTCATCCACCCAGAATCAGGTTCAACTGTAGGCTTTTAACTAAGAAAGTTAGGAGGTTTTGAAACGACAAAAACTTGGGTTTGATCTAGTAGGCTTGGGCACGTTATTGTAAGGTAACAGTCGGTCGATAAAGCTAAGTAAGTTATTTCATATTCACATTGAACGAAAACATACATAATGTCATTGCAACTCGATTAGCTGCAAATATATTCTTTGACTCTGGAATGCAAAAAAGGAAGGGTAGGGACAATTTTTCAATAAAAGATGGTGGGAGCTAAATGAATTTGACTATTTTGAATTTACCAGAGGCTCTTGAGTTTATTGAAAACTTATGATTCATTGCGCAGCAGCTTTAATTACCTCGAAAGAATGGTTAAATTTGTATTAAGCCGTATTAGTTCGCTGAAAGAGCAGTAGCAAACCAACCCAAATCTAAGATTCATCAGTTAAATTCTCTAGGTATATACTGTAAGATAGGAACCGTGTTGAAGGCGGCAGAAAACAGTTAATTGTAGTAATAATGGAATGGAGTAAATTGTTGCCAGGTGAGTGTAGTCCTGAGAAGGACTGTTGTTATTGTTGACATTAATTTAACGGACTTATCCACAACACTAGAGGAAGTCATCTTCAAGTGAACAAGGAACACTATGCAGACGCTTAGTGAAAATTAAATAAGGTTCATTTGAGCGTACCAAGGGACAGACCATTAGAAAAGTGATGGAGGAGGGGGGGGGGATGGGGAAAAAACCAAAAAAAGATTCATGCAAGGGAAAATGCCAAGAAAAAAGAAAAAAAATTCACGCAAAGAAGAAGGTAAAGAAAAAAAATTCAAGCAGAAGGAATGTCCAATTGTGACTTTTATTTACAGTGCATTTCACAAAACGTTTGACAGGCGATTTGCGAAGTTCGTCGTAACTGTCAATCAAGGGGCAAACTTGAGAAAGAGTTAAAAAGGGTTGACAGGCCTACACGACTCCCTTGTACTTGGTCTGGTTTCTGTTGCCTTTGTCATAATTTTGCTCTCTTGAGTACATTTTTGAATGGACGCCTCTTTTAGGCGGTTCCTGTAGTATTCATTTAGCAATGGTTTTTGCCCTATGAGGCTTTACATTTGAATCTCTATACTGCTGTGTGATACGTTTTCTTCCAAGAAAATAGTTGGTCTCGAGAGTAATGTTTTTAGTTTCTTGGTGTTGATTTTCTCGGCAGTAATGTGAATGTGACCTTAATGACGTCTCGCTTTTGCGCCAATTTAATTCTAGGCTCGACCGATATATTCATCGGCGGTAGAAGCGAGTGATCTTTTGGTTTTAAATGTTTGACCCGGGCCCGGGTTCATTTTGTTTTTGAAAGATAGTGGCCCTTTCTATTTCCAAAATTTGTAATCCTCTCGGGCCAGTACAGATGGACTTCCATAAGAACTCTCATCTTCAAGGCTTAACTCTTGCAGACAGTTATCCTCGTGGTTCCGTTGAAGTAGATGTTCTTATTGGTGCAGACCACTACTACTCATTTGTAACTGGGGTCTGTAAGAGAGGTAGTTCCAGTGAGTCACTTGTTGCTGTGGAGTCTTGCCTCGGCTGGATTGTCATGCTGACGGTTGTAGAAAACAGTGGAGTCAACGAAACATTGAAAAGATTCTGGGAACTGGAATCAATTGGTATTGCAGAGATCGAGGAGCCTGTTATGTCACAAGAGGAAGTACGTGCTGTTGCTGACTTCAATAGAGGATTGAACTTTGATGGACATAACTATGAGGTGCGACTACCATGGAAAAGAGATCCTCCAAAGCTAGAAAGTAATTATGCACAAGCTTTGAGACGCCTGGAAAGTGTTGAAAGAAAGTTAAGGCAAGACCCTGTGAAAGCTAAGGCTTATAAAGCAGCGATCAACGAATATTTAGAGAAAGGTTTTTCAGAGGAAGTCCCTGATCAGAGTGATGACAATGGAACTATGCGATACTTAACGCATCATGCTGTGTTTCGTGATGACAAAAGGACGACAAAATGCAGAATCGTATTTGATGCTTCCGCACGAGAAGGAGGTGATGCTTCCCTTAACGA
>NC_090894.1:5358641-5386141 GCF_036669925.1 Montipora capricornis
CCAAATACCGCTTTTATTCTGAAGCAATACTGGGCGCTAAGGTATCATATCTTGGCACATAGACCGCAATAACATTCCTATATCTCCTATCTGCAATCTCATTGACCAAAGAATGTTTTTTATAAACCTTTCACAACAAGATTAAAAGCAAACCAGATAACTAACAAAGAAACAAACAGGAACACACTCTATCGAGGAAAAAGGGAACCCCGCACTGCTAAACTGCATCCAGCTGCAGGTCAAGCGTTTGTTCTCAGCTGGACTCTCTATGACACCATTCTGTATTTGGACTTCTTTTTCTTATGGAAAACCTAGTTATTGTGCTCGCCTTGCACCAGAATAAAATCTTATTAATAATTCCCACAAGAATGTGTTTTGAAATATTAGAGTTAACAGGATTAGCAAATTTATTTGGGATTCACGCATTTGGCACACATTCTTTACATATGCATTGTCAACTTTAGTCTTAAGCGACAAGCCAATTCTGGTAAAGCTGATACAATATAATATAAATTACTTTTCTGGTGATGACCCCATAACTAAACTGTCTTGCTTCGAGAGCTTCATATCACGAAATCATTCGGCCCATTTGGCTCAAATAAAACTTGATACGAACTGGATTGTCTGGTCAGACCATTTGGCATTTGCTTATTAGCAGGCGTCCTTGCCCAGAACTTGTCAGAACTTCTTTGATCCCGAGTTTAATCAAGTTAGAGCAGCCTTAAAAGACATCAATTTGGTGTATTTTAAACTCACTAAGTAACTTAGCTTTCGAAAAAAAGGTTTGTCTTTTTTCTCTTGTACTTACAGGAAACATTCCATGCGTATGACAAAGACAACAGTGGAGATATGAATCTTTACGAGCTTCGTGATGCTCTCATCCATTTAGGTAACCGTTTTGTTTCTCGAAAGCCCTGCTATTTCGTCTGCCAGATTTTTTGTTCTTATTTTTGAAAACGAATGTGTTTCAAGAAAGTGAAATCTTTCTACAGTGCCTTTGGCTTTCTGCCCTTGCAAGCGGCATCCAGAACTTTCTCCTCGGCTCCGGTATCCTCATTTGTACCACCTACCCCTTCAGATTTTACTGCCGGCAATTTTTGTCCTTAGTTGCTCGTTTTCACCCGCGTAGTTGTACTGATCTTGTCCAATCAGGATCGAGTTATTTTGTCAAGTGTATTCAGTGAAAAGCTGAACTATAGCTTTCAAGCCCGAATAGGCTTGGTAGGACCTTTAAAAAATGCCTGCTGCTGGAAACTTGCGCGGAATCATTTATTGACAACTTTGAATCTGTTTCTTGTTCTTTTTAGGTTATCAACTCAGCAACAATGCCTTGAGTTCTATTATCCTGCGATACCACAACAAAAAGGGGACCATTCCATTTGATATTTTCATACAGATCTTAGTGCGAGTAATCGTCATGTTTGGTAAGTCGAACAAACGTTTCTTTTCTACAATAAGGAAATAAAATAGTATCCAACTTTTGCGTGATGTAAGTATAAATCCCTGATTTCTGGCAGCACTTTATCGTAATAAACTATATTGAATTGTACTTCCAGCAGAATATTTCGACATATGGAAAATTAACCCCTTTCCATTCTGACTCTAAAACTCACCACCGTGTCGCGTAACATGTTCATCACAAGCTACTCTTAAAAGTTGTATTGCCCAAAAACCAATTTATGCATCTTGGCGACTGTTTCAAACAACTACAATGTAATATTTCCATGGCTCATTTACTTTGCTTGTTGCAGATACTTTTCGAAGACACGTGATAAAACGAGGCGGGCGATCGGACAAAGCAGTGTTTACTATTGATGACGTAAGCGGGTTTTTGTGTTCGACAATGAAGGCCAGAAGGAAATTTTATCATTGATGTGTAAGGTTGCTTAAGAGTTAGCAAGTACTTAACTCTCTTTGCATGTTTCACAATTTTCCAGCAAAATCATCATGCATTTGTTTCGCGAATACACATAGGGGCGTCGGTCATAAACGGCTGACCATTTGCGTTTTTTTCCAGTGCATCGGCATTTGGTGTAGGTGGGTGTGTTAGGTTCAAGTTCCTGTACGAAGACAATGTTTGACCCTTTTCATGTACGATTGATTTAAATCTCCTTGCAGTTTATTGAATCCACTTTGACAGTTTGAAATGGAGCAAGACATCGCTTCAAAATGAGGGCACACCGAGTAATCCAAGAAAGAAAACAAAACAGAAGCAACCCGAGATAGAGAGCTGAGCCCACATGAAAATCGACAGAATACTGAACAATTGACTTGAAGGTTGTTTGAAAGTATTTAAATGGGTGTTTTTTTGTTGAATATTGATAAAGTATATGGCGCAGGATGGCTATTGTACAAAAATTAGTAAAGGGAACAAAAAAAAGCAATTAGAGTGAAAAGAAGCGTACAGAAAGATTGAAACGCGCAGATTTAGTCTTTTCTGACCGTCTGAATGTCTAGCTAATTGGATCAGTTCCTCAAGAAACTGTGGTGTCCTGAATGTTGAATTGACGAGTGAAGCACAGAAAAAAACATTGTTTACATTTAAGATAAAAAAAAAATGTTTTACGAAGTCAATACCTTTCTCATATCTTTTTTTGTTTTTGAAACTCACACAAAAAAGTGTCAATCGGACGCGTGCGACAGTGAATAGGGAAAATACGCAAAAAGAAAGAGTTAATAAGTACGCGGGTTTTTGAGACGCGGACGGCAACCGGAAGAGAACATTTACCGTACCAGGACATTGGTGTCTCCCAGATTTTTATACTGATCATCTCTAATGGAAAAAAGAAAAAAGATACTTAGCAATGTGAATGTCGTTGTGTGAAGACAAGTTAAAAGTAAAACAGCTCACTTCCGGTTGCCGTCCGCGTCTCAAATTCGCGCATGCACAGAGTTTTTTCCTTCAGTTTGGCGATTGGGATAAATTCACGGATCACGCGAAACCCCATTCAGACCCTGTCTTATTGACACCTGAAAAATTCAGGTGGATTCAAAGGGATTAGTAACCAAGTCACAGATGACCTCTGCGGTGCCGGTAAAATGCTCTACTGGCAATGTTAGACGTACTTTTATGTATAGGTAAAGGCATGGGGCCGAGTACTATTAAGTATTAATTGCACAAGTGTTTTGGAAATTTTCCAAAATTGCCCGAGTCGCGAACCAACGAGGGCAATTTGGAAAATTTCCAAAACACAAGTGCAATTAATCCTTAATAGTACGAGGACTCATGCGATTACTTGTTTATCAATAAAGGGAAAAATTCATACGTTGCTATGCAACGGATTAACCAACCATTGACAGGTAATCAAGCCCTCTCTTGATTACCAAAAATGCCCTCGATTAAGAAAAAATGCCCCCTGTCTCAGCCAATCAGCGCTCAGTAATTTTGCCCTTTATTGATAAGGATGATAATCAACCGGGGCCCAGTTGTTCAAAAGCCGATTAACGGTAATCCCAGTTCAAAAATTAACCAAGGAGTTTATTCTGTACTCCCAAATGCTGTTCAATGCTGATATTCGGAAAAACTCTACAATAGAAGAAGTCAATCTTGAAAAACAAAAATAAGCAAAAGAAACTTTCACCAAAAAGTTGACAACATGAAACAAAAGTTTACGCTAATCCTGGATTAACTTAATGGGCTTCCCAACAACCGGGCCCTGAAGATTTTCTGATTTTTTCGTCTTTCTTCGTCAAATTCACTACACATTTATAATTATACAACTACGGTTGGCCAGTAAGTTATTTCACACGGCTTCAGAGTTGAATGGTCGTGTTCTCAAAAGCCAGGAACCTTCAACAATCAAGATTTAATACATCCTCTGGACTTTCCACAATTCAAAGAAAACCTTTCCACAAAAATATGATCTCGATGTTTCTTATCTGTGGGAAAAAACACAAAATTGTAAATTTAACATTTTGTGGCATTTACAAAATGACATGGTCAATGTTTTCCAGAAAGACCATTTCGGGTGATGTTAATAATTTTTGTGCAAGGTTTAGTATTTCATGACATCCTCTACACTGTTGACCCACATACATGTATGTAGAAATAATTAAATCTTTCTACAGAAATGTATAGTCAAGTACTCTAATGAAACTGATGAAGCCCCATACTTAAGTAAAAATTATTTCATTGTTGCAAAAAAACAAAAGAAAAAATGTTGTGTTTTTGCCTTCAGCTTTTCAGTCTGTGTAGAAAGTGCTAAAGAGAGGGAAAGAAGGAACTCCTCTCCCCAATCCCCTCTTTCCTTCCCCTTTAGTGCTTGGTATGCAGGCTATGAGCACAACCCCTGTACCATACTGGTACAGCACTGTACCAGTATGGGATGCACAACTTATTTGCCCCTGACTAAGCTAACAAAGACATGGATGTATCCGTGAGATGAAAATCGCTGAAACCACTTTGTCAGTCTGGTTTCAAAGAATTATTTTCTGTATTGTGAAGTAGTTTGTTACATCAATGACCATTACCTCCATAAGCTGGGACATAGGTAGAGGTTCTCTTACGTTTAAAAAGCTTTAAAACCAAAAAAAAAAAAATGTATACAGTAGTTTACATGAATGCATTTCAACTACAGCAAACATTTCCAGGTTGGGTGCTGCTCTCTGCAATTCTACTACATTAACATCAACCTACGTCATTCTCTGATAACTACTACTTTCACATACAAATTAAAAGACTCAACTAATAAAATTGTAGAACAAGGCTTTGGTATATAAAATTATGAGTCAGGATGACAGAACATACTGTACTCTTCAAACATAAAAATGAGCACAGTTTGGGGCTGCCTACAGTTGTTTGTCACAATGTGAGTCATACATGTACAAGTGACAAAGGCCAAAATGTCGCTGGCAACATTAGAAAGAGAGTTTGCACCCAAAGCCCCAGGCCCCAGTTGTTCAAAGGATGTATACAATGTAACTCTATCCAGTGGATGGGTCACTATCCAGAGTGTAAAATATACTTTGCGTCAAACGTTGTCCAAGGTCTACATATGACTGTATGTACACACCCTCCTTACTTGTAGATGTGCCTAGAGTAGAGTGTGCATACAGTATTCATGGTTATGGGATGAATTACATTGTACTGACAGAAATCATTGCACAGACTCAAACTGTTAGATAGTGACTTATCCCCCAGATACAGTTATCTGAACTTTCAACAACTGGGGTGAGGTCTCCTGTAGCATCATTGAACATGAAACTTGCTGATTCAAGCTGAAAGATCGAGAACCGGATCACAGCTTAAGCTACATGTAAAAGAATTTTAAAAAATCTACATTTGGCCTGCCAAGATGTGACGACATTATGTATACACTTGATTTCCACATGCACAGTGCAGCATCATTCACAGCACAATGCAACAACTGCCATCAAAAATCAGTTGGTAGCTGAATGCAGCTCGCCAATGCATTGAGTAAGGTCTCTTGTAAGCCACCTGCACTGATCTCCTTCACTTCAATGTTCAAACTGATGACTGCTGATTCCAGTTGTCAATGAGTTTTTTTAGATCAAGTAGACTGTTCTCAATTTTTCTTTACATATAAAATGTCTAGGCTTGCAAATAAGAATAATAAATAGTTCAGCGAAGTCCATTGCTCATTAAGATCTTGTTAGACATCCACAACCATCTTTTTGTGAACATCCATATTACCGACAACCTGGAATGTTGAAAAGAAGGAAGGTCAGTAGGAACACCGGCCAGGCCATGTAGGATCTGATTAAAACGAGGCTGGCCCAGTACTGTACTTCACCTTAAGGTGAAATGACCCACCCAGGATAATTAATTTTACTTTAAGTTCTGTATGTTTTAAAATATACATTGCCAATCTCCACATACAATAATATTACATTTAAGACCCTGTTTTGAACAGGCTGATGCTCAAACCCACAACTCCCATCAAATACAGTTACATGTACATTTGCAGCTTCTGACCTCTCTAGCAATACATGTGCACCTGTAGTTTGAACTACACGTACAACAGGTGTTAAGTACATGTATACTGTTCATGAGTATGTTCGTATAAAATAATTATAAAATTATTATTGTTAACACAACACACCCTAATCAAATATGAAAAGTGTAGTACGCATAAAATTTAAGTGATGGGGGATACAACAACAACAACACTTACTGCGCAAAATTCACTAAAAGAGATTTTTCCATCACCATCCTTGTCAGCATTTATTACTGTTTTATCCACAATTTGTTGAAGCTGGGTTTCTTTTAGGTTATTTCCTACCATCATCTTAAGAACTTGGAACAGTTCTCCATTAGATATGAAACCATCATTGTCCATATCATATATCCTAAAGGCAACTAAAAGGAAAAAAAACAATTAATTATTACATTGTATTACATCTCTCAGATAGTACGCACATTGTGATTGGCTAAATTAGCAGACCACACAGCTCTGTAGAGTAATAAAACTGTTTGGCCATTGATTTGCACTGTATGGCCTCTGTTAATTGGCTAACGAACAAAAATAAACAAGCACAAATTTTCATTAGCTTAGCAAACGCGGATGCAAACAACGTCATCTCTCCATGGAAAATTTTTGAAAAGCGATCTGGCATTTTGCTTTGACGCCATTTGAAATGGACTAATGTGACTGGGCAATCAAACTGTTTACAGCCCATATTAGGAGTTTCCTTAGCGGGAATAAGGAGAAGATTTGTTTTAACACTTTTTAAAGGTCATACGAAAGTCACTCTACTCACTTTGACAGTGAAGTTGTCTAAACATGATCATCAATTTTACTCACATGTATTTAGAAATGGGCTGTTTGGCCCCTTGTTGATAAAGTCTGTTACTCTTCTCAAACCAGCCACCAACTTCAATTTAATGTGGTAACATGTTTTATTTATTAACAACAAAGAGAGGCTGGCTTTCTGTGCGTTTAGATCAACAACTACAATTTTTAAATTGTAGCACGGTTACAATGTAGCTTCATAGCACCTTCTGCACAGGCTAGTGTAGGTCAAACTGTCTCAATGTAGTGGCCATTTTTGAGCAACTATGGTGGAGTGATGTGCAGTTTTTCTTTTACATGTAGCGTTGACAAGTTCTTTTCTTTTCTGCCCCCCCACCCCCCCTTCAACTCCCATGTTTCCACTGTTCAAAAATGGTAGTGTGAAAGGTGCCTAGAGGTCTCTGTCTAGGGGCTCATGGCTGGGTTTCAGGGGTTGCTGGCCATGTAAGCCTGTTACTGTCTAGGGGACAGCCGATCACAGTGGAGGCCCCTGGACATCCTCAACCACCATCCTTTACAGCTCGATTAAGTTGTCAACTAAAACCACTGCTAAAGATCCAGCTTGATTAAACACAGTACTCACACTTGAGCTTGGATTCCTTATCACCTTTGACACTGAACTGCGATACTCCTTCTATGAATTCTAATAATGATTCAAATCAAAGACATGAGTACCACAAAATAATGAAAAAAGATGATAAAATGCAAATTTCTAAAATTGCAGTTGTTATTAGTTTAACGAAAACTCAACAGCTCATTGTTGTAAAGTGAAAGTTGGTAACTGCCACCAAAACGTTTCCAAGAGCAAAATAACTAATTATAATTATTTTAAGACAATGCTAGCTACGGTTTGTTTTAAGTGAGGATTTTTAGAGACAAGCAAACTAATCAATCACTGGATAAAAAGCCAAAGCAGAAATAGAGGAAACAGTGCCTCATGGAACTATAATAATTATGGATGCATAACAACATTTACTATTGAAAATGACATCTGGAAATTTTGAATCGCTTCATGAATATTCAATGAATGTGACTTCAGACTTTTTGTTTGAAAAACGGTCTACCACTAATTAAATTGTACGATGGCATTTTTCATGGGCTAAATAATCCATCTTTTTACATTTCTTGTACTTACTGGCCTTGAGCCACTAGTGCTGAATAGATTCAAGTTTTATTTTTTAATGAAAAAGTTAAGATTGAGGACCACACATGTAGACAGAACAAAGGGCAGTTGACATCAACTATCATTAATTCGAGTGTCAAAGGACAATGTCCGCAGATGAACAAGATTCCTTATTTATAACATAGTCATGCACACAAAACAGCTGCTCTAGATCTAGACCAATTAGGGTTAAACATTCTCTATTACAACAATGCAACTAGACAAAATAATTAATTTCAACTCATGATAACAAAAAACATTGTCATTAATTTGCAAACCAAATTCTTGAACCTGCTGCAAATTAATTTTTGTTATGGATTTAAGAAAAATAATGCTTAACTATGAAAATGCACAGCTACATCAATGTAGATACATGTTCCTCATACAATGTACATGTACATAGTGAAATAAAAAGTTGTCATTACATACTTATACAAATGTAGAAAACTGCATACATTCTAAAATATAACTCAAGTGTGTTTGGCATGCTGTGAGATCAATTTGCATGTTCAGCTTCAGGTTCTTCTTCGGGTACTCCAGTTTTCCTCTTTCATGAAAAAACAATAATTTCATGTAATATAATAGCACTATGCCTGGCTATTATACATGTACACTGTGGCCCTCAGACTTCAATGATGTCATTGTTGCTATACAATTTTATACCAACTGGAAATTGATATGGTCTAACTTTACTTTCTCCTTTTGGAAAATAATTACTATTTTAATTTTATTATTCATGTTGATGATCCTTTCACATGTACCTTGCATTGACTAGGGAAGGGACTGAGACTTTAAAGCTATTTCATGTGTTTCTGCCTAAGAAATTTTATCTTTCCCATAATATGCAGTAGCACTGTCAACACTTCTGCTTTTTGCAAGCGATTGAACTGTAAACTATGATCACTCCGTAATACAGGCACCAGTTATTCAAAGGATGGATAGCCCTATCCTCCAGATAAACTACTATGCAGTGGATAGGTCATAGTGAAACAAATTGCGCTATCCAGCGGATAGTGATTTATCCGGTGGATAGCGTTGTCCACCTTTTGAATAACTGGGGTTAGATCGCTTTGCTATCCACCTATTCATCTGTTGGCGCATCCCTCTCTCCCTCCCTCTGTGCATCCATCCACCCACCCACCACCTATCCATTCACCTATCGATTCACCTATCCATCTATCTACAGGTATCTATTACCCATGCTACCATTCAAGAGAAGTGCAGAGCATTAGCAACTATGAGAATATTAATTTTACCATTTTCTAAGGTATAGAATATGCTATACACCTGTACATGTACCACTTTCAAATGAAAGCACATCTTTTTAACTTTAGTAGAGCCTTCGTTATCCAGTCTCCTAAAACAAATACATGTATACAGTGGTAGTTTGTGATTGGCTAAATGAGTGGGCCGTATTCTACAGTACGGCCTTCTGTACGGCCTGCTAAATTTAAAATTTCGATAAAACGTTATCAACCAAGTTTTCATGTCGTTTCTGTTACATAAACTTGTAAAACTGTTTGAATCTTGCAAGCAACTATTTCAAACAGCCAAGAAGATTTAGTTTTTCGGATTTCGACACGTCATTCTTTGTGGCAGTTGAACCTTCCGCTTGACTTAGACTAGTTTCCTTGCCCGCCTACGTGCTGGATTAACCTCAGAGATATAATATCTTACTAACCTTGTTTTCTCGCTCCGTACCGTGAGTTACGGATCCTGGATTGAAACTCTGTTAGTCAGAGGCATGTATTATATGTGGCAAACATTTGAATGCTCTGTGTATTATCACCATTATTCTTCTTACTGCCATTTGACCAGCTAAAGCTGAGTGGAGGGGTTTGTTAGTTCTTATTATGAAGAAGTAAGGGCAGTATTGCAGGTACAGTATACAAAAATTTGGTTTTATCAACGGAGTTGATAATGTAAATTGGCCACCGTACAGAGATTCTAAAAGCTGACGTTTCGAGCGTTAGCCCTTCGTCAGAGCCAATCAAGGGATTATGGGTTACGTGTAGTTTTTATAGTAGAGTAGGAGCTACGCTATTGGTGGTAACATGGCAACGTGAAAAAATAGGAATATATTAGTTAAATGAAAAGCGTTCGTTAATACCGTGAGGATTAAGGGTGCCGATTTGAAAGATGAATTTTTGTTCCAGATTCTTGCGGCTTTCCGTCGTACCTAGATGTAGGGAAAGGCCGCAGATAGCCGAGCGACTGGCTTAGATGCATCCTTGTCATTTGTCTCAACATCGCGAAGGTGTTCGCGGAATCGGTCACCTAGTCGTCTACCTGTCTCACCAATGTATAATTTATTGCATAACCTACAGGTTATGCAATAAATGACATTTGCGGAGGTACATGGTAAAATACTATAAAAACTACACGTAACCCATAATCCCTTGATTCGCTCTGATGAAGGGCTAACGCTCGAAACGTCAGCTTTTAGAATCTCTGTACGGTGGCCAATTTACATTATCAACTCCGTTGATAAAACCAAATTTTTGTATACTACTTCCCCACCTACGCAGCACCACAGTTTCTTTAGAAACTACCCCTTCATTGCAGGTACAGGTCTGTATGACTACTTTCAGTTCATGCAAAATATTCTTCAATGATAATAATAGTAATCAAATAACTTAAACGTAGATCTGAGCTGCCGTAAAATATTATAATACTGTACTTGTATATTCAAACAAGTGGTTCAACTGTTGTCACTTGAGAATGAACAGAACATGTGATCAATTAAGCAGTAATGTCCATATTGCTCAAACATGTACATCTATCTACACATGTTACAAACATAAAAAAACAATGTTACACATCTTATTAAAGTGACAATTTTTATACATGTAGATGTTGTGAGAGGTTTTATAATACTTAAATGGCAGTGTTTTTTTTACGCTCATATATGCTGGTCATCATAAAGGCCACTCGAGAAAAAAGTAGCATCCTTGAATTTAACAATAATACAGTGCAAGAGACATAAAGTGATGATAAATCGAAAATGTACTTTACGTTGATGACCTGATATACACGTACATGTAACCTTCAAACCAAAACTAAATTCAAATGCACAAATACAATGCAAAATGAAAATTCACCTCCTAGTCTATTAATTATGAAGGGGTCAAAATCTGGCACATGAGCAAATGAAAAGTTACATACCTTTTGGCTTTTTTAGCAACAGTAATAATTAGTATTAATCCCCTTTTTTCACAACTCAACACAAAGAGGAACATAATTACAGAGACTGCTTGATTTTTCTCGACACTTAAGGGGGTCAAGAAGATGGCTCATATTGTAAGTAATGCAACCTAACACCCATTTGGGGTTGGAGATGAATTGTCACAGCTTAATAAATATTTAATGTTTGTGCTTCAAAAATCCTAGACACATGTGACATTTTAAACAAAAATCTCTCCAAGGGGACGCTCTTTGCAGTAGTATGTACATGTACGTTTATTCTATAAGCTTAAGGTCTCCAAAATAAATATTCATGATTCATTTTGACAGATAAAATATATGGCAATAAATTATATTTTACTATTGCAACAGAAATCGTTAACTTAACAATTCAAAACCCCCCGAAAAATCATACTGCGCGGTTATTCCACTTCTATTTGTTGCATTATTCACCTGATACAATATAAGCAATTCCTGAACCAACATAAATTTACACGGTGTGCCAGTAAACATGAAACATTTTAACGGATTTTAATTATTTCCATTTTTGTTGCGCTACAAAAGCGGCGATAGTGTTGTGATCACTTTAACACTGAACATATTTTCACAGATTCTCCTGCCTACACATACAATATAAATTACTTAAAAAATAAATCAATATTAAAATTTTGATATTAAAATAATTTCAAGCAACTCTCGGCCGAAATGGTTGCAAAATAATTGACAAAAAATAGCGTCTCCTCCACAACAGACAAATGATACTCTTACAATTGCACCTGTTGTTTCTCGAGAAACTTTGCAGATTCTAGAGCAGACCGACTAAATCCGCAAGGGTGGAACCACTAAAATTTGAAATAAATTTCTCCACAATTAATAGAACCCTCGAACGTTTCCACGAAATCCTTCTGGAACAGGTGACGGAAGGTTACTTTTCGTAACAATAAGATCGATGTCTATGGGCACAAAGAAGAAAAATATCTTGATGCTTGCACCCGAGATTAATTTCAATTGCCTTTTTTCGATTTTAGACATAAAAATCGGTATTTAACGACTAAACAAACACATCTCAATTTAAAAAGAGGGAGCAGAACACTCGATAGAGCGAGTGCCTGTGTGATATGAAGATAACGTGACACAGTAACTTGAAAGCCTCCAGTAGGTACATGTATATCACCTACTGAACGGAATTGAGGCTTTAATCCCTCCCGTTTTGTGCTCAAAGGCTAAGTTGCCGACTTTTTATAATCACAAATCAACTTATCGCGGGAACACATGTTGCGAACAAAACCGAACCCGTCCACGATAAAGCCGCATATTTTTTCAAAATCTGCATGGTATATATTCACTAAGGATTTGCAATACATAAAGCAGTCAAAAAGTTACATGATATCTTTCTAACCTTTAAAGTCGACCTCGCCATTTCCGTCCGTATCAAAAATATCAATAACTCTTTGAACTAGAGGGTTTTGCTGTAATTCTGGAAGAGACATAAACTCTTCGACAGAAAGAGCGCCCGATTTGTCCAGGTCGAGCTTTCGAAATCTCTTCCCAAGTCGCCTGATTTCGTCGGCGTCAACTGTATTTTCAAGCAAACAATGAAAACTGTGGTTATTAGAATGATACTTGGGGCATATAAACAGAAATAAATGCGGGGAAAATGCGAATTCGATTCAAGACAAAAGTAACAGATGAAAATCTTACAATGGGTCACCATATCGCCCGGCAGTGAAGCTTCGTTTCCCTGAAAGAGATCGAGGAAAAAGTTAATATGCGGATTTAAAAAAATAAACGTCCACAGCAATTTCTTGTCTCCATGCCAGAGTTGACTTCCATGGTAAATTTATCGAATAAGCTGGCGTTCGTTTACAAAGTGTTCGAGAAGCGCTCTGCGAGCATAATCAACGCTAACCATTTTGCAAAGCAAGATTCCAAAAAGATCACGGTATAGTGAAGCCTTTTTCCACCATCTGACCCTACACTTAAGTCTAATGAAGTAATATGAGCCGAGGAACTCGGAAAACGCTGCAAATGTCAACAAAAGCTAGCTATTACTGAAAGCAGAACCAATTTTTACGCGTTCGATTCACATACAAACCAGCAGCTTGTTTGCCGCTTTCACTGGCAAAACAATGAAACGAGAAGTAGCCGGGATGTAACCACAATAAGACCGCGTCTCAGTCACGAGCACGGTGATATCTTTTAGGCAGAGCTACATACCATTTTTAGTAAATGATGAGACCCTCCTTTGTACCTTTCAAGTTCTCAAATGCACCGATTAAAAAAACTTCACTTGCAAGTTGGGTACTTCGCAAAGAACCTCACTCAACCCTGGTGCCCAGTCTTCGCGCCATTATCGCTTCTCATAATCCGGGACATTGGCAAATTTAAGTAATTCCCAGGCCTTTTCATAATCCAATGGGTTCAATGGCGAATTCACACGCAAGAAGGTAAGTACATCGAAAAGCAAGGTTTTTCTTTGTACTTATTCAAGTTATTGAACTTCAGTCTAATTCTTATCCCTTTGATTTTGTGATTTTCAAAAACGTCGTTAGGGAACTGCAATCACCCATGATATATTCCTGTTAAAAATTGGCCCATTTTCGACACGTGCTGAATATTGACGGTTTATTTAATTTCATTAAAATGTAAAGCAATGTACAATTTCTATACTTCAATCACAAGTGACATTCTCCGTCATCATTTTAGAGTTTCCAGTTGACATTATTTATCTTTATAATTTGTACTAATCAACTATTCTGCCTTTATATTTTGATCAGGTAACTAATTAATCGGTATTAGTAGGTCTTATTACATCCATTTAGAAATCACTGCTGATCCTTGCAATCTGATTGGCTCTCAACAGTGCGATTTATTCCCAAATCGCACTATTTTTTGCTCGAAATTGCACCATTTCCCCAGCCAATGAGAAAGGAACACTAAAACAAAACAGCCAATCAGATTTCAAGGCTTGTTTAAGGTAACCAATCAAATTTCAGGAAAATGAAAGACAAGGAAAACCATTGTATCGCGAATTTTTCCAACTTTTGTTCCCAAGTGGATCAATAAAATGTTGGTACTGACTATAATCCTGTATTTTAGCTATAAATAATGATTGTATGATTTCTAAGTGGATGTAATAAAATGGTAATTGAACTTGGTGTTGTGCAATTTTAGTCCGAAATCATACTTCCATTCAAATCAAACTTGCGCTGCGCTCTCGTTCTATTTTGAAATCACACGTATGGTTTCAGACCAATTTGCACTCTACTCAGTTAAACTACCGTTATTTATTAACTGCTGAGTCAAGGAGATGAAATGGAGGAGTGCTCCTAATTGCGCTTATCTGGACAATTAAGTAATTGACTCTTAAAGACACCTGAAAATTTCAGGTGTCTTCAACAGGATCATGGGTCAGTGAAACAAGTTTATCAACAATGAACATTATTTCATTACCCATCTTTATCTTGACATTTCACCCAAAAACTGTTCCAGCATTGTATTGCACTCTGTGATAATTTACTAAAATTAAACTTACTGAGTACTAGAAGTTATCTAGAAGTTATCTATCGAACAGATGTCAGTCAGTTCGCAATGTTACTTATTTATCAGACAATCGTACAGTAGACACGGTGTTCCGCAGTTGATTCTCTTGATTCTATATATATCAATGACCTTCCTGGTATTCCAAGAGTATGCTCTGTGGAATCGTATGTGGACAATTCAAAACTTTATTTGACATTTCCATTAAAGCAGGCTAAGACTGCTATGGCCCAGCTTTCAGTAGACCTAAAACGTATCGCTGCCTGATGTTGTTCAAACAGTCTTTAAAACACCACGCCAATATTTTGGAGGGTAGGTGCCGTAAAGGTAGCTAGGGAGGAGACAGCACTCTCCTCAGCAGCAATGAGGTCACCATGGCAACCGAGCCACAGTCCACCTCCCAGGCACCCGTCAACACATCACTGAGAGAAACCAGTGTGTGGAGTTTAATAAATCCCGATAAGACTAAGTTACTAGTATTTGGAACACGTCAGATGCTTGAAAAGATGCCAAGTAATTTCAAAGCATTGCTTCTTGGTAAAGAACTGTTGCCGGTGCCTTTAGACTTTAAGCTTTAATGAGCATGTAACACAGACAGTCTCTAAATGTAGCTCAAGCCTTAGCCAAATCAATTGCATGAAATATGCATTAGACAGAAAGACTCTAACCATTACTATTAACGCTCTAGTATTTACATGTAGTAGACTCTTCTATTGCTCCTGTGTATGAGGTAGCACATCCTAGAAGAACATTTCTATTAAAGCTACGAAAGGTCCAGAACTTTGGTCCACGCATTACATGTATCTCATCATCAAGGACGTATGACCATATTCAACCAACTTTTAAGGAGTTAGGCTGGTACGTTACCTGTCGAATCTATAGTCAAGCTTAAAGATGCCACGATGATGTTCAAGTTTATGAACGATTTGGCACCTAAATGTGATAAATTCATCCATTGATCAAACGTTCACTCACATACTTGTAATACAAGGAATAAATCTAAATTAAACATTCCTTTGTGCAAATCTGTAACTGGTCAGGGTAGCTTCATCTATAGAGCTTAGAACTACAATTTGGAACAAATTACTATACATGGACCTGATGACATGAGGAATGCATTTATCCAAGATTTGAATGACTTTATAAGATCGTATAAGGAAATGCTTTTTAACAAACAATCATAAATGTCCATTCCATTGCTATTTTTTAGCTCTGTACATACATGTAGGAACTTTATATTTTGAAAACATTTGTTTTTATATTTTGTAGTTAAGTTCTGAAAAGCCATTGTTGGAGAATTTAATAAAGTTTATTACTATTATTAAGTATTTTTTTTCCTTTTTCTAGTGGAATATTTTCACTGGTACTGGTATGGATAATTACCCAAGTAAATGGAGTGGATAGAGGCAATTTTAAGAAGTGTGAAGATAGCAGTTTTTGTCGGTGAGATACGTTGTAACATCTTGCAGTATAATATAATTTCAGGAGGCTCAAACCAGTTTCAACTCTTCTTCATACAAATTGAACTGTTAACCCATTAACTCCCAATAGTGCCACTTATAGATTTTACTCTTGTCTAACGCCAGACGATTTTACTCGTCAATGGGGAACCCCACTGGGCTGAAAGGGTTAACAACAGCTGGATTCACTCGAAAACTATGTCCCCATTAACCCTTTAACTCCCAATAGTGCCACATATAGATTTTACTCTGTCTAACGCCAGACGATTTTACTCGTCAATGGGGAACCCCACGGGGCTGAAAGGGTTAAAAAGTGTGGAATCTATGTACATGTACACAGTTGTATCATAGAATGGTAACATTATAGTACCATTATGAGAACAACAACAACAACAACAACAATACTTTATTTCATCACATAGTTACAATAAACTAATAACAATTATATAATAATTGTACAATAATAACAATAGTACAGCAGATAATAGGGGTGTTGGCTGCCCGAAATACCCTAAAAGATAAAAATGCTGGGCAGCCAGTTAAAAGAAAAGATGTTAAAATGTTCAGAAACCAAATAATTGCTTAACAAGAGTTATTCATTATGATGTAATAGGTTACTATGGTAACAAAAAGCCAACCAAAAACACCCTATACTTCCCTTTAAACACTTGTAACCCAAAAATGACTCAGGTGATCTGACCCCTAATTTATGTTGTTGTGAAGTAATTAGTAGGCTAAGGTAAAACTTTCTACAGGGTCAACGCACTGACTCCCAGAGCACCCTTGGTGCACCCAGTTGACAAATAAAATTGCCTGGTGTTAGACAGCGTAAAATCTGTTAAGTCTCACTCCCAGGAGTCAATGGGTTAAAAGAAATTCTCCGGAGTGGGTTCATTTCTTCTTTTACAACTTGGAAAATTTGAATTGGTGGTTCTAAAAATAAAAGATACATTTTAAACCATTTAACTTGTTCAGGCCTCAAATGCCCTAGGAGGCCTAAAAATTGTCTGGCATTAGACAGAGCAAAATATATTACTTGTAAGTGTCACTCTCAGGAGTCAGTTGGTTAAAGTACGTTGGGTGATGGTTGAGAACTTTGGTCAGCGAAACCAACCAAAGATGGTTTTCACTGAAATTGCGAAAAACGAAAATAAAAAATTGCTAAAACTATAACTGATACAACTGAGCAAACAAAAAACGGTTGATCCCATTAGAATGCCACGTAAGAAACTTAGTAGAAGTTCTATCACACTGTCAGTCTATTTTTACATGTTATTTTAGGGGAGGGAGAATAGGGTGTGAAAAAGGAGTTAATGAAACATGAGCTTTTCAACCAACATAATGCAGGCAAGCTGTGTTGTTATAATAATTGAACTTGGCACAAAGGATAAGTGAGGGAATTCAACCCAACCGCGTCTTGCTGTTTACCATGTATTGCTTGCCGTGGCAAACCTAAACAAACCTCTGAGAAATTTCAGCACACCTCTTAGTTGCTGAGGTGAGAATTAACTCAGAATCAATCTGCAAATCTGCCTTTGCAAAGTAGAGGCAAATACATACATGTACTGTAGGTAAACACTTTCAGGCGGCACTTTACATTTATGTTTGGAAATTTGATTGATGGAAGTCAAAACTGAGTTTGGCATTTGGTACTCAAAGGTGAGATTCCACAGAATTATGAACATTGCAGTAATTCTTGCTTTTGGTTTTCTTCACAGCCTCAACAGAGCAATTCAGCCTGGCGAATCTCCATATTCAGTAGTCAAAGATTCTATAGTTCTTTCTGATTCCTCGATTGATTGTAATGTTCTAAACAAGAGAAGAAATGTCTTACTTAGTCTTAAACTTCAAACGTTAAAAAAAAATTCAGTTAGGTTTACAATAAAGGAAGCAAACCCACTTAGGCCAAGATATGAAGTAAAGGATGTTTTAGTCCAGGAACCAGAAACTGTTGGGTAAGTCCAAAGAAGTACATGTAAATTGTTACGTTGAATACCCATTGAATAATTATCATTTACATGTATGACATACTGTCAAACTCCATCAAACATTGTACCCTGTCATGTCATGTTTTAGTTACCACAAACTCAAGCAAGATGATGACGGTGTTCACATTGGCTTCAATAACAACAGTGTTGTGTTAACGAATGATCCATTCCGAATTGACTTCCTGGTTGACAATGAAGTGGTTGTTTCAGTTAATTCAAGAGGGCTAATGAACTTTGAAGAGTATAGAGAAAAAAGGTACAGTGTTACAATCACCGTGGACTCACTCATTGTACTGTACCAGTGTTTTCAATAAATACTGGTAGGCAACGAAAAGTGTTGGCTAGTCACTTACGCTTACACTTTCCAAACTCATTTGGACTTAATGACAACATGAAGTTGTCTAGACATGATCATCAATAATTTACTTTTTAATTGTGTCAACTGGGTGTGAACTGTTAGTCTAAGAAATGGCTTGACCCCAGACACCCCTAGAGGAAAGGGCTGCTAGTCAAATAATTTACGGTCATTTATTCTACTTCAACTCTAGGCTGTCAACTTCAAGTTCTACTGAAACCCTTGTGCATGCAAACGACCTCAGGCACAATTTTTCTCAATTTGGTTCTCCCCGCCTATTAAAAACAAAGTTCTTGATGCCTTTTCCAAGCACTGTCTACAGTGTAAACTTTGTTTGTTGGTTCTTTGATCTCTATTATCCTCTCTTTTGTAGTTTAAAAAGAAATTTAATTTTTGACAAATTGAATTCTTGAAACTAGGAAGGTGCCAAAGAAAGTTGAGGATGAAGATGAAGCAGGGCATCCTCCTGGAGAGAATGAAGAAGAGAAATCAGACAGTCAATCTGAAATGGTTTGTGCTCCTTGCAATGTTACCAGTAAATAAGGATTGTTTGACCACCTTCAGAACAATTTGCATCAGAGTTAATCCATTTTTAGCAGCAAGAATTTTGAAACAGTCATAAGAACTATTTTTAAGTAAATCCATTTCCATGTGCAGTGAAACAAATTTGAAAACATGTTTTCCTACAAGAAGTCAGTTATGTTTAAAACATTGTCAGGTACCAGAGTACTTGTTATTTTACATGTATGCACATCACTTCGCCAAACTCATTTTTTAATGTTTTTTTCTGTTGTGCTCTAAATTCCCCACTCCTTTTCTTCCTTCAGTCACAGTCCCTTCCTTTGACAAGCTCATTGACAACCTTTGTACATTACACAAACAAATACCTGCTGCAGATGAATGCACACATTTATCTCAGTCTCTAAATTCATTGCTTATTAAGGGGGGCAGTAATTTTATAATGGAAGCCAGTTTAGGGGTGAAAGGGATTAATTAATAGCAATTATAATTCTTATAAATACTTAAGGGCGAAGGTGTTGAAAAGAAAGAGGAGGAAGTAGTAGAAGAAGAGAATTGGGAGGAAAACTTTAAAGAACACAAAGATACCAGACCAAGAGGTAAAAGATATATTTACTTCTAGTTGTGTACTGTGCAGGGCTTCTGACAGGGTGCGGGGAAAAAAAATTGTGTGGGATTTTGGAGGCAAATTGTGTGGGGACCAACATGAATTGTGCAGGATTTCACAATGTTTTTCTAAACAAAAATAATAGGCATCTTATTAGTTGGTTTAGCATATAATTTGCCCAGATATTTTGTGAGTTGTGTGGTATTTTATGGCAAAGAAAACTATGAGCAATGAGCAAAATGTCAGGGAGCATTAAATGTTAAACCATTGAATAAGAGATAAATTATATTTTTCCACTACAAAAAAGGTGTTATTTTCCTTCAATCTTATTTGTTAAGAGTGTTGAAAAAGAAAGCATCATATCTCCTTCAGGGTGCTTGCGAACGATGTAAACAGCACAAAAAGCCAGCCAAATGTCCTTTATTTGATTGGATAAACGAAGTGTCAAGGGACAAGTGATGATACTGTAAGCTAAATTCTCAGGGTTTGTGTCGTGTTGAAAGCAATTTTTTTCATTGAAAAACTCCTGTTCCGTCCATGTCTTCTCTGTTCTAAACCGGTCAAACCAGGACACTGCAGCGTATTACCGTCTCATGTTTTGAGTGTTCTCTTGACCAATCATGGTAAAATGGCATAAAGTGGAACAATACATGTAAGTACACGTATCATGTCAAGTGCTATGGCATGAACGTTTATTAAGTTTTGTTTGTGGTTATCTCACTTATAAATTGTTTCCTACCTTTTTACGTCTGTATTGTTGTGAAATTCCTTCATTAGGAATTAACATACATTGTGAGTTACATAGCTTAGCTTGCTGTTCTCCCTGTAAAGGTTGAAGTTAAGAACCTAAACAATTTGCCTAAACTTGAAGAACTGTTATTGTTTTGGGCATTGGAGAAACACAACAGGAAATCGCCCCACAATCTCGATCCGCCAAATGAAGTGGAACAAGCTAGTGCCTAGGACCACGCAGAGCTACATAGAATGCCATGTATATCTTTTCTTCAATGTTTGACAAAGCTGTTAGACAAAAGTGAAAACAAAGGTGTTTATGGAGAGGAAATGGCCAGAAAATCGCTTGAAAAGGCTCTAAAAATCTCAGTTATGAACAGTAAAACGAGTACTTATAAAAGCGCTAAGCACATCACTCAGTATTGTGCAGGATATTGCAGATGTTTAGGAATTGTGTGTTATTGTACAGGGTTTGATCGAATTGTGTGGTCCCGCACCCTGTCAGAAGCACTGACTATGGTGTCACCATGGATTCAGAAGAAAGTTGATATTTTCTTTTCATAACCTAATGGTGTAGTGTAATTGATTGAATAGAACCAGAGTAATGACAAAAATTTACATAAGAACCAATTTTGTGTAAAGAGCAGTAACCCTTGACAAGAATGGGTTGGGGCCTTTTTGAAGGTGAAAGGATGCCCAAATTCCCCCCCCCCCCCCCCCAATTCCCTTCTTCACCACCCTACTGAACACAATGTGGCCTACATGTAAATATTCTTATAGAAGAGAGTGGTAGGTGGGGCAGGTGTGGAGAGATTGCATAGAAGAAAGTATTTTGTGTATGAACAAGAAAGTTAAAAATTCCAATTTTGGGGGTTCATTTGTTACTTTTGTTAGTTACATTTTATTTTTTACTTTCATTTTTAAGGTCCTTGTTCAGTTGGTTTGGACATTTCATTCCTTGGTTTTGAGCATGTATATGGAATCCCTGAGCATGCAGATAGTTTAGCACTTAAAACTACAGTGTAAGGAGATTGCAGTTTCGTGAAAATCATTTCACTTTATTCTTTATGTGTACATTACAATAAGAATGATAATTAACTAATTATAGAACTGGGTCGGGTTGTTAGAAAGCCGATTAACTTAATCCAAAATTAGCGTAAACTTTTGTTTCATGTTCTCAACTTTTTGGTTAAAGTTTCTTTTGCTTATTTTTGTTTTTCAAGATAAACATCTCGTATTTCAAATTTTTGCCGAATATCAGCGTTGAACAACATTTGGGAGTAGAGAAATAAACTTCTTGGTTAAATTTTAATCTGGAATTAGCGTTAATCGGCTTTTGAACAACCGGGCCCTGTTTCGTAAAGTAGTATACACAACGGGGCTCCTGGTACACCCTCCCTTCCGCCCCTAAGCAGCAGGTGGCCACTTGGCACACCTAACAGGAAGCCCTGCGGGCCACACTGCTGGCTGTGGACACAAGGCCATTGGAAGAATGCTGTGCAGTAAAAACATAATCTTCAGACCTGGAAACCAAGAGAGAGAGAGTAGCAGGTGGCTCCATCTCTGTTTGGAAGATTTACTCCTTTGATGCCTCAAAGTTAGTGTAAAGCTTGTTCTTCCCCTCCCTTTGGCATCGCCTCTTGGACGGTGGCCTGTCCGATCCCACGGCACTCTGGCTTATGGGCTTTCAGCAGGTCTTCCCTGGTGTAGCCGTGGAGGCAGTGCTCAGAAAGTGCTTGTGATTTCGGTGCCTGCTCTGGTCATACAAGAGTGAGTCCAGGGTTAGGGTTAGGGTCTTGGATGCAGAAATAGTGGAACTTGTCTGCCTTTTCTCGGAGCAGCAGGTGGATGTAGTGCATGTAGGCAGGCACATCGGATCAAAGTTCTCAAGGAGTGCCATCCTTTTCCTCTCTTTTCTTGGTTGAGACGATGATTGGTGGACGAATAGGCTGGGGTGTACCTGGGACCAAATGTCTTTCAACCGCCTCTTCTCTTCCTTGGAGATAGGTGTTAGTCGATACTGTAGAACCTTGATTGCCTGTACCTCCCATTTCTCTAATTGGGGTTGGTGTTTCCTTGGGAGTTCTCTTTGGAAGCCCAATTGCCTATACCCCCACCTCTCTCTAATTGGGGTGCTGTTGTTCTTGTTTGTTCCTACACTTAGTAGACACTTTGTATCAGTAGAGCAGCGGCACAGCCTGCAGGGCTACTTACAGTGTGTGCCAAATGGACACCTGCTCCTTGGGAGTGTGCCAAAATCCTGCATGGAGCAATGGCATTACCCAATGAGCGTTCTACGAGGTGTGTCAACCCCCTGCTGTTTGGGGTGTGGGTGTGCCAAAACCCCAATTGTGTATACTCCTAGTAACTTAGTTCTTAGTTCATCCTATCTCAGATGGTTATTTTGTGGTGAGGATGACGAAGATTTAAACCATATGTACCACCATTGTAGCCTGGGATCAATTCCTGGTGATTGCCATATGTAGGAAAGGTTGGGTTTGATGGCCCTCCATTCTGCTCCAACAGATTTTCCTCTTCTCTAGGTACTTCAGGTTTTCCCTTTCACCGTAACCAACATTTTGATTTGATTCACTCAATTTGTTGTCCACCAAGTTAGTGGAGCACTTTTTCTTAGGAATATTATTATTTTGTGTCCAAAAATTGAAAAAAACAAAATTATTCTTTCAAAGCTGAGATTACATGTGGAACTCATTTGGACAATGACAACGTGAAGTCATCTAATCATGATCATCAATTTTGCTTTTGAAATGTGGTGTTTGGGAGGGTTCTTTTAAAAATGGCATGCCCATCGACACCCCTAGGGAAAGGGGCCATCAGGCCCCTTTTTGATTCGGTCTGTTTCTCAAATCAGCGGCCAACTTCAATTTTTATTGAAACCTCTGTAAATTTTATCCATACCTTGAGATTTTTATGACATGATTATTATTTTGTTATTAATTATCATCACTGCAGTGGTTCCGAGCCTTACCGCTTGTATAATCTGGATGTGTTCGAGTATGAGTTGGATTCCCGAATGGCTCTTTATGGAAGTATTCCTGTTATGATTGCACATAGGTTAGTGATGGGAATCATGTTATAATTTTGCTCATCATCCAGGTTTCTTAACTGGCCTTTTTCAAATGCCATATCTTGAGACTGAGGGTGTCAGGATCTGCCAAACATCAAGATTATTTTAAAATATACAATACAATTCATACTTAATTGACCACTCTCCATGGGGGCTTTTCATGGCCAATGAAACACAGTCACAACAGAACAGAACATTCAAAAACAACTGTTAAGAATCCCAACTGGCCGTAGGCAAGCTAGTTGGCTACAAGTGCAGCTGAGAAGTTGAACCAGGCAAGCCCCTTAATAGGCTCGATTTCCGCCGCTCACTCGAGGTCGGGTATCCTCCCCGAGAAGAGACGGCTGGACGCGTGAGCGATAGATTGTGTCTGTGACGTAAATTCAAAGTATAATTTATGCAAAGTTAATAGTTGCGGGGAAATAGCATTAGACATCCCAAAAACACTGATTTTAAGAAAACAGAAATTACATAACAATGCTTAAAACGTCTGTGCGAAGTTTCCAGATGATACGAGCTTGAGTTTGTGGTTAAATGATCGATGTGAGTTTGAATTCAACCGGCGAATCATCAACGAAATCTTCGGCTGCTTTAGCTCTCAGTCGACCTCATCGGCCCCCTCGTTTTGCCAGCAATAAACTCAGCAGTACTTTCAATTGATCTTGAGGAATTTTACTTGCTCTTACATTAGCGAAGTATGAGGAGAAAATTGCAATTATAGCAATGGATTTGAAAACCGTATTTTGACCTTGGTGCCAACTGGAAAATCAGTGAAGTTTGCGAACTCAGGCGGTAGAAAACGACACAATTCCCATTCTCCAGCTTCTTGAACACTTTTCGTTGTCGCAATCTTGGATGTTTCCTATCTTAAAGCACTGTAAACCTCGAACAGGCCAGGTCAAAGAATACCTTTGCAGCCAAAACGTATAATTTATGCCAGACGGATTTGTGCAGGCGAGTTTTTGATGGGCGGATATTAACAATGGCTCACCTCGCGCTTCCAGCCGAGATTTCGGGAGTGAGCGCTGGCTTATTTTCCGAACCAGTGGCTGGTAATCGAGCCTAGCCCCTTAACCACTGGGCCGCACTCAGTGCAGGAACTTAAAAATATTCCTGTTGTACTACTTAAGAATACAAGTAATCATTGATTCAAATAATACAAGTTTTTGAACAAAAATTGTTTTGAAGTATGAAATAATGACTTGTGAGTATTAATTTTGAAAGTAATTTGAGGCTTTGGAAAAGATGTTTACTGTACAGTACCACTCAAAAGAAAGTTACCGGTACCATTGTATCTGTTGCGGGTATGCAAATGCTGTTGTGCACAGTGGTATTTGTGTAGCATAAGAATAAATAAAGTGGAAAGTGTTTGCAATAATTAAGCATGGCTGTTTTGTGCATAATGTTGTTCAAACAATTGTGGCTTGTTTATTCATGTTGTAACAAAAGTATCGGTAATTTTTGTGATCATGATATCGCTCTTAGGAGCGTCACAATCACATGCGGCACAAGTAATGCCACCAAACAAAGCACTTTATACACTGTACGTACAAGTGACTATTTCACTGGAAAGTAGATTAATGATCTTCAAAAGTTAATGAGAAAATATTGTGTCGAAAATTTCTACCATTTAGTGGAAAAGGCATGATGAAAGCAACATCTGCCATGTACAGTGCTCTAGTATAATTTATGTATTATAATGTGGTCAAAGTCAAGGTGTTCAGATACATGATAATATTTATTGATTCTGCTTCATTGCCAAAGTAATAATATGAAAAGAGATGACTTGTTAGGTGTCATTGTACAGTGTTCTCAGTACCAAATCATAAGCGCCGGTTTTCTTTGTGCTTAAGTGTTTTGTGGACTGTTGGTGTATTCTGGATGAATGCAGCTGAAACCTGGGTGGACATAAGCTCATCTAATGCAAGAAAGGTAAAATGATGTGATTACTGTACAATAAAAATATTCATTGTCTTATACTTGACACAGCAGCTAGGTCCCTATGGACATCTTTATCGAAGACTCCCTTGCATGTGTTTGATGGTTAAAATTAATGATTAACTCAAAAGTGCATTACATGAATAATGATCTAAATTTAGTAGTCCCTGACTATTAATATTTTTTAATAATTAAAGAGGATGAGGACAAAGAGACACTATGACGTTTGAGTGAATTAACCATAATAGTTCTTAAACATTTCTGCCATATTTTCCTTGTAATAAAATAGTTTTATTAGTGCTGTTGATTGGCAGGAAAGTGGCTGTAATTTTGGAAAATAAGTAATGGTCTAAAAACGTGACAAAAGTCACTGTGAGAAATTAAGATTTTGTCCGTAATCGTAAACAGTATTATTCTGGTAGAAAATATTTAGATCAATGACAATAATACTATTACCGGTAATGAATACATACACTAACTAATTACATTAGAACGGTTTACAGCAGCAATAATATTAACAATGATGCTTTACTGGTTAATTTCACATGAATTTTTTAAACCTCTTGTCAATTTTAAGCTAATAAAGTTTCATGATAAGTATAGTTTTAATAATTGTTATTATAAATGTACAGCAGGACAGGTGTTATGATGTTCTTCAATGATTAAATGCCAATTACATGAAGACTGTGTATGATTATGTCAAAATGCTTAGCACTGAAAAGTTAGTTTTCTTTGCAATATTAAAAACCAATCCGGTAGTAATAAACAGGATTTTGAATCAATATTGTAATATAATTGCAAAACAAAGTTAAGAGATTCCGAAGATCGATATTTCTCCTATCAAACTTAAACTGTGAGTGGTGTTTGGGTGCAATTAATACAACTGATTGCGGGGATCCATGATTTTAAAAATCTCCTAAACATTTAGGTACAGTTTTTTATTGCTTTTGGTATTTTCAGTGGAGCAGCATTTGGACATAACACAGCTGTCAATTTCATGAGCTGAACTGTCAGCTCCAAGTCCTTTTGTGTTCCACTCTTCTTTTGTTTTTTCAGTCCATGTTAAACTCACTGATGTCATTTTTCAAGGAATCTGAAGAGGTGCCACAAGTGGAGACCCACTGGATGTCCGAGAGTGGCATCATTGACGTCTTTGTTATGTTGGGTCCAAAGCCACATGATGTTTTTCAGGAGTATGCGTCCTTTACCGGGACCACTGCCCTACCACCCGTAAGTGCCTAATGCATGAGCGTTATACCCATCCGGTACATGAACCTATTTGTCGCTGAAGTCGCTCCCATTGATGAGTAAAATTGTCTGCATTAGACAGAGTAAAAATCTGTAAGTATCTTTCTTAGGGGGGAGAGGGTTAAAGGGGAGATGTTGTTAATCCATTCACCCCTGAGACGGCTCCCGTTGGCATGTAAAGTCATTAGACAGAGTATTTAAAATCTCTTAGTGTCACTCTCAGGAATGGAAGGGTTGATGTTCAGTGGCTAGCTAATGTAGTACTGGTAGCTCAATTATCATGGTAGCTTCTTGCTCAGTGGAGAGAAAAGAAATGGACTGGTAATAAACAAAATCAGGAGTATGTTTCATTTACAGGGACCACTGCTCTACCACCATTAAGACTGTACTTCACGCATTGCTCAAGCATCTTGGGAAGTAAATTCTTACTGTGTGGACTACTGGAATTGACTAACACGTGATGCTGAGAAATTTGCAAGTACATGTACGGTGGCTTGATGCTCGCGTGTGATCTTAATTAACCTTTTGTTAAGTAGCTGGGCTGTAGAAAGTGGAACGTGGTGCCCATTTTCGAATGAAAACATGCCTACACTAAAGCTCAACACCTTATGTAAAACTTTGTTTTTCAATGTGACGATTCCAGAGAAAATTAACATTAATGCCAAGCATAGTCAGTAAGTAAATTGTAAGAACTTGGGGTTGGTCCTTTTTTTTTTTTTTATTTAAGCTTTCCTGTGGAAAGTGTTCTTTGAGAAGTAAAGGGAAACCTTTGTGCAAAGTCTGATTGCTTATTTTGTTAGATGTTTGGAATTTCCTACCATCAAAGTCGATGGAATTACAATGATGAAGAGGACGTCAAAAAGTGAGTTAAATCGCATGTTTCAAGATTATTTTATTTCCACAGAAAATTAATGTTTTATTCGAATTA